>NC_041365.1:21365210-21442710 GCF_900634415.1 Cottoperca gobio
TCACACGTGTCTCACTGTGTCACACTGTGTCACACGTGTCACACTGTGTCACACTGTGTCTCACTGTGTCACACTGTGTCACACTGTGTCACACTGTGTCACACTGTTTCTCCCTGTGTCACACTGTTCTCACTCGTTTCACCAACCGTTTCTCACTGTTCTCACCGTTTCACACTAAGTCATAAAGTATTTTTAAAAAACAGGATGTTTACATGAATCATTTCAAACGCTTGTCTCCTCGTAAACACAGAAAGTAGCCGGTCGCCATTAAAGTGGAACGACGTGTGATCGCCCTCAAAATAGTCCATGAGATCATCCACCATAGAGTTTCCTTATAAGACACTTACACACAAAACTCATAAACACAAGTGCAAGTCGACCCGGCTGTAGATCCCTGTGGACGGATCAGAGACGAGCCTTTGAAAAGATTTGTGTAAAAATCTAAATTCTGTGAAGAGGCTCGTTTCCCCAAATAGCAAAGTTAGAACGACCAAAGAGTCACATTAATGCAAAAATAAACACAATTTATCTTTGCAAAACTTTTCACAGTATAACAAAAAACAGATTTTGTTTTGTGACGGTGGCAGCGATGTGCTCCTGTAGGGATTAGCTAATGGCAAATAAAAACTGCTACTGGTAAGAAGGAGAATACGTCTGTGATTTGGGTGGACTGACCCTTTAAACACACTCACCTGCTCCTGCATGGTGGACATATCATTGGGTGAGATGCCTTTAGGATATGCAGACAGCGAGGCTGCAGTGGTATTCATGTTCACATCAAACGTCTGGATAAACAACATAACAGGCGGAGAAGAATCTGAACGTGTGTTGCAGCATTACAAGCGTGTGGGCAGACATTTAAAGAATCAAAATGCAAATCTTTAACTCAAGTTGGTAAAGCATGAAAATAATAGAATTTAATTATTTAAGGAGATTCAAGATTTTCTTTACATCTAAAGTTTGCATTCCAATAAATCAGTCTGTAGTTTTGCTTTGTTGTAGAAAATGTAATAATAAATAAATAAATAGAATTTCTCGTGTACCTTTCTAAAAAGCTGCATATGGGCCTGAACCACTTCCAACATGTGGGACGTGATCTCATTCGGGTCATTGATGCAACGGATATAGTTTGCCAGCAACGACCTTTGATCCTAATGCAACATAAAAACTCAAATCAATGCTCACTTCCCTTTAAAGCCCATCATCTCTAAACCCTTCGTTTACTTACTTTGAAGCAGCGGAGACTTCCAGAAACCTTCACATATGTTCCAGGAGAAGTGAACGTGACGGGAGCACAGTCCTGTGAGAGACTTTATGTTTAGTGAAACAGTTAGCAGTGCTTTGTAGATGTGTGCACAGAACCTGCTGGTGCTACTGGCCTGTGTGTTCAGCCACTGCTTCACGTTTAAAGCAGGACCGGTCATGTCGTCCACAGAGAACTGGATGTTTGTCACAAAGGGAGCAAAGCCTCTGACGACGCCCACGACCGACACCTGCAGCGAGAGGAAGTTATCCTCGCACCAAATTACATTCAACAACTTGGCCATTTAAGATATTCTGTGTCTTCCTGGTAGAATTAAACAGCCGTTTCATCGTACATGATTTACCATTTCAAAATGTTCCTAAATCTTCATATCTGAGGGTCTCGTGAAAGTCTCCCAACACACGTCTGAGTCATCCAAAGCTTTCGATCAAATCACATGATCTTCTTCAGCAGTCATGAAATCACAGACATTCTGAGCACTTTCAGTTCCAGTCACCGGTCTGCTGCTGCTCCTTCCTCATCGCACGCTTCATTCAACATGAGCAGTTGGTATTTTAGGTGATATCTTCACTATTTGACAGATTGACATGAAATTTGGTCCCTTTTGGGTAAATCTGAACAAGTTATCCACCCGACTTTTCATTTAGGGTTACAAACAATATTTCAACATGTCCAATATTTTTGCTTTATGACCAAATGTCTTTAAAACTAATGATCTTTCCTTCAGTCTCTGCTGTGCTTTGTGCTAATTAGCAAATGTTAGCATGATGACAAGACTGTGGTGCTTAAATAAAACCTTAGATTCACAAACATGGCTGTGGATCATTCTTCTTATCCTCTCAAGTCAGAAGCCTAAAGTACAAGTAAAGATCTTTGGAGGCAAAGTTATTCATTTGTGTGTCATGTTATCAGATTCATGACTCGAGTCCATACTTCAGCCCTGTGCGTAATTAAATGGTCAGGTGCAGTCGTGTAGCGTGAACCCTCTTTATATTCTTACAGGTGTTATTCTCATACCTGGTTGATTTCCAGGTCGCAGATCGCAAAGGAATCATTGCTGACCTGAGACGCTGACAGCAGCTGAGACACTGTGCAGGGCAAAATGTGCAGGGTTGTCATCTGTGGCGAGAGAATGAATTACAGTGTGCATGAACACATGCTTAATGTTTGACTTTATATATCAGTTATTCAACAGAAGACAGACACACCTTTGATGTCACTGCTCTGTGGCTGCTCAGCCCACCAGGGGACTGACTGCACGCTGTGTAAAAGCAGAAGATGCTCCATATTAAGACTAAATATTGTTCTTCTTTTAGAGAGAGGGAGGCTGTGACTTTAATATTTACTAACTTACCTTGGTTCCACATGACGGGCAGCTGCAGGTCTTCTAATGTTACAGCAACAACATGCAGCCAACAGCTGGCAGCTTCTTCAGGCCGGCAGGTGAATTGAATTAGAGAGATTACCTGCAGGGAACACGAGGAGGAGGAGGAGGTGCAGAGCTGTGCTGCACGCTCACGTTCAAATCAATGAAAGAAAATCAATAATGGTTTGAATTCATGTTTTTATTACAAATCAATTCAACAGTGATTGACAGGTGACTTTTGATAAACTTAATTTAATATCTTCAAAATGTTACAATGACAGAAGAGCAAGGTATGTGTATGTGTATGTGTGTGTGTGTGTGTGTGTGTGTGTGTGTGTGTGTGTGTGTGTGTGTGCTGCTTCAGTATCTCCTGGAACTCTTTAAGTTCATGAAATTCATTACAGGAAGACTGTTGACAATATTTGCTGTAATAAAGTCACAAAAACAAAGATGTCTTCCTCGTTTACAGACTTAGTGCTTGGTGCTTCCACTGACAGACAGAGAGCTTCTTCTAATCTATTTCAATGAGAGTGAAGCGCTTTGCTTTAGCGTTGCTGTGCGCCTCACCTCGCCCTGATTGCCTTGAGTTGAAAAAGCTTCAACTTGCTCAACTTCACTGCCAAGTTTCCAATTGTCCAACCTGTTGCAGGATCCGCGGCGCTCTCTGACTTTAACAACATCCCTATGATCTGAGGTACATTAGTGCGATACTTGAGATTTGGGGTGAGTTGTTGTCATTACTTTAAACTGTATTAACTATTATTACAGTTCTTCGTTAGTCTTCGTTAGTGTTCAGAACACTAGCACACATTCAGTGTTTTATAAAGTCTCAGCAAACTAACACTCACACTGACGGTACAGAGTGAACTGAACATGTCCGAGTGGCAGGAGATAGCAGAGCAGTCAGCATTTATGTCCCGGTGGCTGACAGTAAAGACGTTTTGAGTTGACCCAGTTTGCACAGCAGCTTTCCTTACACAACTTCACAAACAAGAGGAACAACATACAGTTATCACAGCGACAGTATTCACCTGTAAACACATCACATCTGTTCCATGATTGATGTAAACACAAGCTGAATTAAGAGTCAAATGAAATCCATCACAGCACTTTACATGTCAAACAAGTCAGGCTCTTGAAAACAGAGCACATCCAGTCAAATGTACACCCCCCCCCCCCCCCCCCCCCGTTGATCCTGTACAGTATTTACACGTGTGCAAAGGAATTTAATACAACAAATGAAATCTTTTCAGACCCCACACGCAGCATTTGTTTGGCAATAAACCTCACAGGAAGCCCGTCGTCTTCTTCGCCTCCTCTTGTCTAGAAAAGGTTGAAGGAAGAACATCTGGCCGGAAACGACTCTACCCATAATCCTCTGCTTTAGCGTAGAGCTCCGAGGATTCGGCTGAACTACTCCGAGTCCAAACTTTGCTGCTTGTGAACAGAAAAGCACCAAACATTGTCCAAAGCATCCTGGAGGTCCTGCAGTAAAGACGGGTTTTAATACTGATCTGTGGTATTGCTATTCATACCAGAGCCCCACGCTGAGTCACGTAGTGCGTGCACCTCGAGCACAACTTCTGCTAATTCTCACTCGAGTGTCGAAAAGAAAAGGCGATTTCAGAAATAAGGCAAATTCTCTGCAACTATTTCAGCTTCAGGGGCGAATTGAAGGCCATCTAGCAGCTAGATATTGGCAATAAGTTAAATGAAATTGTATTTTACGCCAGTTTGAACACAAAGCATGTGCCAGGATTGTCTGGTTTTTACAGGTTCCTGTAAAATTTGTAAAAGCGCACAAATTATGTGACCTGAAAAGGCAAAAAAGGGTCCCGAGCATGATCCTGTGCCAAGTGCTGCAACAACTTAATAGGCTTAGAATTAGCCTGTCGGAAGCATGAAGAAAGGGATTACTGTAAGATCCAGAGCCAGTGACACAGTGAGAGGAAATCAAGTTAAACACAACAGTATTATGTATCCAAAAAAATAAATAAATAAAAGCAGAGCTCCTCCGGCTCATGGAGGATTGTGTCTGGTGTCTTCTCACTTCTCCCCTGAAGGTGAGAGGCACTGCATGCATAAGTAGACTGTTGGCTGACATTGTGTCCGCCTGGTAAACAAATACCGACGCACTTATCACCAGCCTCACAGAGCTCCTCGATATAAAGCAGTAGGTAGTTATGAGGAATAAATATAAACTTTGGGTGACATTCACTGATCCTTCACCTTTTATTTATTTATTACTCGTTCAGGTCGAAGTAGACTTGTGATTATTCATGTCACAGCACAACCTTCACTTCATTCAAGTCGACATCGAGGTGTTAAGAGAATATCTGTTTGGATTGTCTCGATTAAAAAGGATCATTCTGGTTTATTACAACATTATTTCTAACGGGGCCAGAAACGCGATCAGACCTGTTAACGAGCAAAACTGATGATTTAAACCAGCGGGTCTCAGAGCGCCATCTAGTGGGCCGCGGGTGGTACTATCACATGGTTAAATATATACACTATATATATATATGTATGTTATAGCCTAGTTTCTTCAGAAGTGGGCCTTAGTTAAAACAGATTTAAACTTTATTTGGAGCTGAAACACCTGAAGTCTTTAAACAGACTAATTAGTTATTCACCTCCACCATTTAACAGCTGGTTCAGTTACACTCATGACATAATAACATGTTGAGTTTAACAGGTGGAGGGACATACCTAAAGGAGGCAGGGCTCGGGAGGGGTCCATTCACACCGTCAGTACAACGGACTAAACTGTTGAAGTTGTAACAAACCAGTTTTATCCTTTGAGCTCTGTATACATAAAGGTGTCTGGATCGTTACACACTCGACTAATCTTCACATCTGTAACGAGCAGAAAGCGACCACGAGCACCTGCTGGTCACCGATAACACGTCTCCACCCCAAACAACCAACGAAGCACGAGAACAGAAAGAACAGTTACTGAGACTACTGAGCAAGACTACTGAGCAAAACTGACCGTGATGGATGTTTGTCTACAAATACCATCATGCTGTATGTTACCTGAGCATTCAGAGCATACCTGCTGGTGGTCATGGACCGGGCTGAAACCAGCTCCGTCAAAGCCTTTCCAACATTCAACACACTGAGGTGATTGTGTTTTAATATTGGCCCTTTGGATAATGTACGCTTTAATGATCAAGGATAACGTCTCATATTGCATTTAGTGACAATTAGCAGCGAGTCCACGACGGTATTAGTAGACGAACGGTCCTCACTGTCACTTTGACTTTGTCTTCTAATTGAATCCAGGGATTTGAGGTCGTATGCTCTTCCAGCACGCTCGAGTGATTCTGTAAGGAGGAAGTGGAAGCGTGAGTGATTAGTCTGAGACTAAGCTGCAATTTGAGAGCAGGCAGCTTAGTCACCCTCCCCCCCCCCAATATAAAGACACAGTAGTAGAGGACTGCATGTGCTCGGAAGTGGATTGAAGTTAAAGCCAAACAATGACTATTCTAATTATTGTCCCCTAGTTTACTAAGCAATCCCTTGTTATGTGATCTAGGTTAACAGTAGCTAATGAGCTGTGTACAAGGGCTTGATTGGCGAGGTCTGTGTTGCCGTTCTGCTCGTCCATCACGTGTCCCAGTCCAGCTCTCTGCAGGCGATAGACCAGCCTCGAGGGGACATCCAGTTCAAAGGCGTCGGGAGCGCTGCATGGAGGGTTGGCCGACAGCATCTCCTGATCAGACTGCTTCATGTGGCTGTTCATGCTCTTTTTTCCTGGCCGGATCAGCCAGCTCCATCTTTGGGTTCTCCAACAGCGCCTCCCCCAAGGGTACAATCTCAGTGCCCTGCTTGCCACGTAGCTCCCAGCAGTCCTTATGAGGTCTTCCCAATCACATACCCCCCCAAAGCGTGATGCGCTCTCACCAGGCCCACGATAAGTCACATCCAGGGACGAAGACATCAGCTTTGGCCGTGTAGTGAGCGCCTAAAAACTCACAAGAAGGGGAGATGTAGGAAGTGTAGAGTTGGAAAGAGAAAGAAAGGGAAAGTGTGGGACAGGAAAGCGAACCATTGTGATGTGGCGGTCAGCGGTTAGGGGTTGAGCCGTCGGGAAAGTGGCAGCAGACCTTGCTCAGGCCGCAGTCGGCCACTGAGGTGAGGGATGGGGTTCAGGAACGCGCGGCGGCGTGCCAGGGCACTGCGAGATGAGGTATGTTTGGTGTTGAGTCTTGGACGGTGGTTTCTGTCGGTGTATGATATGGTTGCGGTGCAGGAAGGCCAGCGCGTGCCCAGCTGCAGCATGAAGTGGGTGTTGGTTAGCCGCTTTGATGCTGGCATGCGCCGGGGGCTTGCGGGACAGCAGATAGCGTTCAGTGCCGCCCACTCGACAGAAGTCCACAGTGCACGAATCCACTAAGAGTAATAGCACAGCACGGGCGCGAAGGTGATCTGCCTTTCAGGAAGTGTCTCCACCAGCTTGCAGCAACAGAAAAAAGAGAATAATGAGGGGCAGAGTAACCTTCATGTATGCTGCCACACGCTGGGTGTTCAAAAGATATTATGCGTAAACAGTTATATGATTTCGTCACGCTTCCTGAAACACTACAAGTTAGAGCGGCAATATACAGAAATGTAGTTCCACTAGCTTGCACACATAAGTAATATATATATTTCATCAGCGGATTAGAGTGCAAACTTACATTTCACTCAAGGATTGTTTTGTTAGTTCGTAGAACTAATCGAAATAATGTTGTCCTTTATATCAACAAGACAAACACATGTGGTGTATTAAATAAATTACATTTGGAATTCTTCACTAACGTTAATCGGACCAAAACAAAACACTTGCCACGTCTACTGGGGGTCTGCATTAAAATACATTTAAAAAAGGATAAGTGGGAAGACTTTCTTGTGGCATGTTAATGGTTTGTTTCTTAAAGGAAATGTTTAACGACTCCACAGCAACAGTAAGCCCACTGAGCAAACCTGTTGTGTATTTAGGACAGCAAACCTAAAAGAAGAAAAGAAAAAAGGAAAAAAAAACAGACAGGAAGAGGTGTGAAAAGAGAAGGGACGTGAAGATGATTGTAAATCACTTGGGTCTCGATAACAGCAGCTCTCGACTTATCTGACGCATTTGATTATGATCAGTGGCAAAAACAATAGGCTCTTGCAAGGTGGTGTGAGGAGGAGGAACATGGTAACTTCATAACGTAACACCGCGGCAAGGGTTGCGTCTGTACTTTGTATTCATAACCTGCTGCTGCTCCCTGCTGCTGCTCCCTACTGTCTGCCTGTTTACACCTCCAAGCTACCTCCACACCAACTAAAGCGAGCCTTCCCCCGACACCACGTCAAGGCAGCACTTCTGGAGACATGTTGTGAATAGAAAAGCCCCCAGCCCCTCCGAGAGGGAAGACAATGCAAGAGCAAGAAAAGACTCTTTTCTATTCAAGCTTCTTTGAGAGGAGCATCTGCAAAGAAGCTCTTCATACCTTCTGCCATGGTGGGAGCGTCCCTCAGCCTCCTGCAGGAACAGCAGAATATCAGATGAAATGAGGAAGACGCATCTTGGACCTGCGAGTGAGAGCGTCAGTAATCCTGCAGGAGAGAATGTGTTCTCCTGCTTCCTGCTCTCTTCTTGCACAATATGCAGAAGCCCTCTTGACCCTCCCACCTCTAGTAACCCCAACCCCACACACACCCACACACACACACACACTCACACACACACACACACACACACACACTACACACACACACTCACACACACACACACACACACACACACACACACACACAACCACCTTTTCGGTCAAGTTTCCAGTTGCAGATAAATCTCACATGTCCAGTAAGATAGGAGCCAAAACAATTGACAAAATGACCAATCAGAGCAGCTTAGTGTTGCACCCACAGGCCCTGAAGGATATCACCCCCGCCCACACACACACACACACACACACACACACACACACACACACACACACACACACCTATTTCATTAATTTAATAATGATTACATATAAAGTATAGAGATGAAATGATGCTGCCTCGTGATAAACGTCTGAATAAATGTTTTTAAAACTGACGTGAAAGTAAAAACCTTCATTTATAACTTTTAGGAGAATTTTTTTTTTTGATGTTTCTTTTCAGATTATTCTTTAAAATATTCTTATATGATATAATCCATTAATGTTTGTATAGATTAACTATGAACTTTAGAAATGTTTTAAAAGTGGTATTTAAGTATTTGTAATGTTGTTTTAAGGCTTTTTTTAGCTCCTAAAAACACATAATCTATCATAAAGAATATATATATATATATATATATATATATATATATATATATATATATATAATATATTAATATATCACAAACAAATTAAAACCTGAATACTGAAAAACTGGGATCACTTCAAATATTATTAATTAATTAGTAAATATATGTTTTTTATATCAACCACCTAATCATTTAATAACACCTTAAACTGATAATATATAATAAGAATAATTATTATGTATGAAGTTGGTAAATTTGGTATTTAAGGGCTTTTAAAGTGTTTATCAGAGTTTTAGTTTGGAGCCCAGTAACAGGATGAATCACAGATGAAATGAAGCTTCCTGTTCACGTCCACCTGTTACAGTCTGTAACCAGAAGTACGGTGGCCTGGAGGAGTCATTCAGGCACACTCATTAATATGTAATGAGCCGCTTTCAAGCTGCTGCACAAAACTGCTGAGTCATGGGACTTCCTGTAAGGACACACACACACACACACACACACACACACACACACACACACACACACACACACACACACCGAGGCATTACATCCTGCTGATAAATACCTTGTTTTCTTTCCTAGAAGACAATCTGTCTTATAACCTTTTATTAATGTACCCGTCCATCTTCACAAGGCGGCACGAACATACAAATAAGAATTATATACAAAGTACAAAAGAGTAAAAGGGCCGAGGGTCCAATCCGCCTGTTCGTTCGTCTGTTCGCACACATTGTATCAGAATATTTGTAATTGTGCATTAAGTATGTATACACAATCATATCTTACATGAATGATATGCTGTAATGTTCACAGGTGCAATTAACATTAATACAAGAAGTCCTTTCATTAATAAATGGAGTGTGTCGGATTTTCTTTGGCTGCAGTGCTGATGGTTCAGCAGATTAAGAGAAGAGTCCTGGTTCTGAAACACGATGTTTGGAAGATATCTGTCCTTTAAACACTTCCTTATAGAAACACGTGATGTTGTTCTTCTGGTGCAAGAAAATGATCCTTATATTTTATATTAGCAAGTTCATTCATATTCTTTGGAGATGTTATAATAAGTGTGCAATGCTTTGGTCTCTGATTCCTTCTTCTTTATAAAGACATATTTATTTCTGTGTGTGTGTGTGTGTGTGTGTGTGTGTGTGTGTGTGTGTGTGTGTGTGTGTGTGTGTGTGTGTGTGTGTGTGTGTGTGTGTGTGAGGTGTTGCCTGATGAAAAACAAATGACCACCTCCATTCATGCGTTCCTCTCTCCGTGCTGCCAGAGGCTCTGAAAGACACCATGGAAATAAAAAGGCCCACCGGCTGCTGCACAACGAAACAGGCCCACCCTGAGGTGACCGGGGTCACGCAGAGGGGCTTGTGGGAACAAAGACTCGGCACGCGCTTGTTCAACACCCATCACACACACACACACACACACACACACACACACACACACACACACACACACACACACAGACTGTGATGTCACTGTGATTTAAAAGTAAAAGACAGAAAGTAAGTTTTTAAACACGTGATGTTGCTGATGTTAAAGGAGCATTGAGCCTCTTCAGTGTTTGTGTTGTGAATGTAATGCTTCATGGGGTGTTGCAGGGGGGGGGGGAATAAGCAGCGGCCCCACGGGAAGCCTGTCAGCTCACCTTTCACCTCTCCTCCGGAGGGAAATCAATCGATAGACCCGATCAATAACAGATCTATACCGCGCTGCCATGTTGTGACACACGTCCCTCCCACAACACGCCTCGAGGCCGAAGCCTTCTTCATCAAAGGGACCTGATAAAGCACGAGGACCACACTTACCACATTTACTATTTAACTATTTACTATTTACTATTTACTATTTACTATTTACCATTTACTATTTACTATATTTATTATATTTACTATTTACTATTTATTATTTATTATATTTATTATATTTATTATATTTATTATATTTACTATTTACTATTTACTATTTACCATTTACTATTTACTATTTACCATTTACTATTTACTATATTTACTATTTACTATTTATTATATTTATTATATTTACTATTTACTATTTACTATTTACTATTTACCATTTACTATTTATTATATTTATTATATTTACTATTTACTATTTACTATATTTATTATATTTACTATTTACTATATTTACTATTTATATATTTATTATATGTATTATATTTACTATTTACTATTTATTATATTTAATTATATTTACTACTTACTATTTACTATTTACTATTTACTATTTACCATTTACTATTTACTAATTATTACTATTTACTATATTTATTATATTTACTATTTACTATTTACTCATATTTTCTTCCTATTTATTATATCACTATTTAATATATTTACTATTTAATAATTTACTATATGTATTATATTTACTATTACTATTTACATATTGGTACTATTTACTATTTACTATATTCCTATATTGATTATACTTCAATATTTTACTATATTTATATATTTTACTATCTATTAGTTTACTATTTATATTTACATATTTTGACATTTCTATTTACTATATTATATATAATTTTTCTATATATTTAACTATTCGTTATATTACTATTTACTATTTTACTATATTTAATAGTATGTCTATCTATACTTAATATTATATATTAATATATTTATATATTTAATCTATTATGATATTTATATATCTATTAATACTATATTTAATATATTTACATATATTTACTACTACTTAAATATTATTATATTTTAATATATTTACTACTATTTATATATATTACTATATTTAATATATTTATATATGTACTATATTTACTATATTTACTATAATATATTAATATATGTACTATATTACAATTTAATATATGTACTATTACTATATGACATATTATATGTACTATATTTACTATACTTAATATTTTTACTATATTTAATATATTTACTATATTTACTATATTTAATATATTTACTATATTTAATATATTTACTATACTTAATATATTTACTATATTTACTATATTTAATATATTTACTATAGTTAATATATTTACTATATTTACTATATTATTATATTTACTATATTTAATATATTTACTATAGTTAATATATTTACTATATTTACTATATTTATTATATTTAATATATTTAATATATTTACTATATTTAATATATTTACTATATTTACTATTTACGAAGTGAAAAAGATAATTTTTTATTTATAAATGTTTTCAAATTGTTTGTGTAATGGAAGGAAACATCATTTGAGGAACATAAAAAATGCATCAAATAAAGATTATTGTATGTTTTAGAGTAATTACAAGGATTGGATTATTAAAGAAATATCTTTTGATTAAAAACCTTCTGAATGGTTTATAAACTGACATGTTTAAGTTTATTAAACTGTTTAACTGCTGCTGAACTTCTTCTTCTTGCAGCCTTTTTTTCGTGGCTCTTTGGCTCGTGCCACAGTTTGCACGAATATAAAGGAAATGTAAGAGATTATTGCTGCATGAAGACCAAAGTGTGTTTACAGCATCTTTCAAATGACTCTGACGTCAGCTCTGTCAGCCCCTCAGGTACCTCAGGTACCTCAGGTACACGGGAACATGCGTCACTGTGCCCCACGGGGGCTCTGACTGCACCACCAGGTGGCGCCAATGTACAGTTCTAGTGTGTGCGTGTGTGTGCGCGTGTGTGTGTGTGTGTGTGTGTGTGTGTGTGTGTGTGTGTGTGTGTGTGTGTGTGTGTGTGTGTGAGTGAGTGTGATGTTTTTTTTCTTTTTGTGGGTTTTTGACCACAATAAGAATCCAGAATATCTCCAGCAGGAAGTTCCCCGGATGTGTATATTAAGTGTTTGGCTGTATGTTTACTGTTCTCTTTATTTTGTATTGTTTTTCTTTATTTGTTACAAGTCATCAAATAAGTCTAAATATATATTTAATAAATGCTTTTTCTAGGCATTATGTGGGAAAAATTAGATTAAAAGCATGTGTTAACACAGCCATTATAATTATTATTATTATCATCATTATTATTATTATTATCATTATTATTATTATTATAATAATAATAATAATAATTATTATTATAATAATAATTATTATTATTATTAGTAGTAGTAGTATATCATTATCAATATTATTATTATTATTATCATTATCAATATTATTATTATTAGTATTATTATAGTATCATTATCATATTATTATTCATTAGTATTATCTTATATATTATTAATTATTATTATTACATTATTATATTATATTATTATTATTATTATCATTATTATCATTATTATTATTATTATCATTATTATCATTATCATCATTATTATTATTATCATTATTATTATTATTATTATTATTATTATCATTATTATTAATATTATTATTATTATTATCATCATTATTATTATTATTATTATTATTATTAATATTGTTATTATTATTATTATCATTATTATTATTATTATTATCATTATTATTATTATTATGGGCTCACATTGCTGTTGCTGGGTTTTGCAGCCTACTTAGCAGAGATAGAATTAACTACGGGTGTATGGAAATGGTTAAATGGTTAAAAGCACAGAACAATGAAAAGCCTCCGTCACACAAAGGGTGGAGCGTTGAATGAACCGAAGGACAAACAGATTTCCTTTTGTCACATTTCTGCGACGTCGTCCCGACGATAAACTAATTACAGGATAAATGTAGGAAGATGCTGTTCCTCTGAAAGACATGAAGTCGATTATTGATTATAATTATTGATTTATAGCTATTAGCCAAACAAGCTTTGGAACACCTTGTAATTAAATATATCTATTGTTCTACAAATATTGATTGTGTCGTATATAATTCAGTTAAATTCTGTTGATTAATGACTTCAGCTTTAAGTTTTGTTTTGTCTTTCTTTTCTTTTTCCCTCCTTTAGTTTGTTTCTCATATTTCAACTTTTCAACATTTTTAAAGAGTTCTGTGTGAAAAAGTTTTGATTTTAAAGTTGCTCTCAAAAATCAATGTTTCTCATTATTTTAGATACTAAATCATAAAGATTTACAGGATCTATTGTTCCATCACATGTTCCTCCACAGTTAATAAAGTTACTGTGTAACTTCTTCTTTACTAAATCTAAAGACACATCTGACACACAGAACACACACCAGAACACACAGAACACACACACAGAACACACACAGAACACACAGAACACACAGAACACACACACAGAACACACACACAGAACACACACAGAACACACAGAACACACAGAACACACACACAGAACACACACAGAACACACAGAACACACACACAGAACACACAGAACACACACACAGAACACACACACAGAACACACACAGAACACACACAGAACACACAGAACACACAGAACACACACAGAACACACAGAACACACAGAACACACACACAGAACACACAGAACACACACAGAACACACAGAACACACAGAACACACACAGAACACACAGAACACACAGAACACACAGAACACACACAGAACACACAGAACACACACAGAACACACAGAACACACACAGAACACACAGAACACACAGAACACACACAGAACACACACACAGAACACACAGAACACACACACAGAACACACACAGAACACACAGAACACACAGAACACACAGAACACACAGAACACACACACAGAACACACACACAGAACACACACAGAACACACAGAACACACACAGAACACACAGAACACACAGAACACACACACACACAGAACACACACACAGAACACACAGAACACACAGAACACACACACAGAACACACACACAGAACACACACAGAACACACAGAACACACACAGAACACACACACACAGAACACACACACAGAACACACAGAACACACACAGAACACACAGAACACACACACAGAACACACACACAGAACACACAGAACACACAGAACACACACACAGAACACACACACAGAACACACACACAGAACACACAGAACACACAGAACACAGAACACACAACACACAGAACACACACACACACACACACACACACACATAACACACAGAACACACAGAACACCACACAGAACACAACCATAACACACAGAACACACATAACACACACAGAACACACAGAACACACAACACACATACACACACACAGAACACGCAGAACACACAGAACAACACACAGACACAACACACACACAGAACACACAGAACACACAGAACACACACACAGAACACACACAGAACACACAGAACACACACAACACACACACACAAACACACACACAGAACACACACACACACACACACACACACACACACAGAACACACAGAACACACACACACACACACACACACACACACAGAACACACACACAGAACACACAGAACACACAGAACACACACACAGAACACACAGAACACACACAGAACACACACAGAACACACAGAACACACAGAACACACAGAACACACACATAACACACACAGAACACACAGAACACACAGAACACACACAACAAACCACACAGAACACACACAAACCACAGAAACAACACACAGACACACACAACACACACAAACACACCACACAACACACAGAACACACACAGAACACACACACACACACAGAACACACAGAACACACACACAGAACACACACAGAACACACAGAACACACACAGAACACACAGAACACACACAGAACACACAGAACACACAGAACACACACAGAACACACACAGAACACACAGAACACACACAGAACACACACAGAACACACAGAACACACACACAGAACACACAGAACACACAGAACACACACACAGAACACCAAACACACAGAAAAACACACAGAACACCAGAACACACACAAACACACACAGAACACACAGAACACACAGAACACACACACAGAACACACAGAACACACACAGAACACACAGAACACACACAGAACACACACAGAACACACAGAACACACACAGAACACACAGAACACACACAGAACACACACAGAACACACACAGAACACACAGAAACACACAGAACACACAGAACAACACACAGAACACACAGAACAACACACAGAACACGTAGAACAACACAAAGAACACGCAGAACAACACGCAGAACACGCAGAACAACACAGAACAACACACAGAAACACACAGAACAACACACAGAACACACAGAACAGAACAACACAGAAACACACAGAACACACACAGAACACACAGAACACACACAGAACACACACACAGAACACACAGAACACACACAGAACACACACAGAACACACAGAACACACACAGAACACACACAGAACACACACAGAACACACAGAACACACACAGAACACACACAGAACACACACAGAACACACACACAGAACACACAGAACACACAGAACACACACACAGAACACACAGAACACAACACACAGAACACACACACAGAACACATACACAGAACACACACACAGAACACACACACAGAACACATACACAGAACACACACACAGAACACACACACAGAACACACAGAACACACACACAGAACACACACACAGAACACACACACAGAACACACACACAGAACACACACACAGAACACACACACAGAACACACACACAGAACACACACACAGAACACACACACAGAACACACAGAAACACATACCAGAACACACACAGAACACACACCAGAACACACAGAAACACACACACAGAACACACAGAACACACACACGAACACACAGAACACACACACAGAACACACAGAACACACACAGAACACACAGAACACACACAGAACACACAGAACACACACAGAACACACACACAGAACACACAGAACACACAGAACACACACACAGAACACACAGAACACACAGAACACACACACAGAACACACAGAACACACACACAGAACACACACACAGAACACACACAGAACACACAGAACACACAGAACACACACAGAACACACAGAACACACACACAGAACACACAGAACACACACAGAACACACGCATGCAGATAATAAATGCACTTTTTCATCTTTCCCACTAGAGGTCACATAAAGTGTGTGTTCTCTGAGACACACACTTCCCACTGACTCACACAATCCAAAGAAAGACGTTTGCATCAGACACAAGAGTTCGTACAGTTCGTCCTGCCGTGAGTTTAGAAACGTCTTCCTGATGTCAGCGTGCAGCGCAGGAACTAAAGGTGCTGATACAGTGAAGTGTCATTATGTTCATAGTGAAGCACTTCTTTGTTATATGAGAGAAAAGCACAATTACTGAGAGTCTATGAGATGATGACACCTGAAGAAGAACATGGAGTCCTGAAGGTGACAGGAACTAGACATTGCATTCAACAAGTCTGTATGAGAGGTGATTAGTGCCACGGCGACGGTAAGATTAAAGTCGTCACATCTTTTTAAATGTCTCTAATTAAGTGATGAAGTCATATTATTTAAATGTTTCCGATGTGAAATCATGAAAGTCAAAACAGTAACGACATGTTTCGTTATGTATGATTTTTACAACATGTTCATCCCGAGGAATTATGTTAATATTGGACGATTTGGAATTTAAAAATAAACAGAAAAGACCCTGTATAAAATTACTTTACCTGTAATTAATATAAATTATTTATTATTTTTTACAAAGTGAAATCTTATAACGTGTTCCTACATAAATGTATACAAAAAAGAAGCATAAAGTTGTTAGTACCGTATGATACGATTTAGCCGGGGGACTATTTCTTTGTTTTGTGATCAAATGTTTTGTTTTTCACGTCCTATCTTGAAAATACACGAGTAACATGAGAACCCCAAAACAACAAAAACTGTACAACAATTTAAAAAACTAGATAAAGTCAAATATGTTTGTATATATCGGTATATAAGGTTTTTAAGAAGCTGTATGCCACAGAGAAATGCTTCATAATAAGAGATGAATCCCTCCTGATACTCTTGTGGCACTGATCACCTCTCATACATGTTTTTCCGGTTGGGGTTAATCCTTCCTCCCTCCTCGCGCCACGGAAACAAATGTTGTATTCTCTCATTTGGCGTCTGCATCCAGTGAAACGTCTCTGACGCACAGCTGCTTCCAGCTCCAGGTGAAGGTGATGACCTGAAGAAGCAGCGCGAGGAACAAGCCGCTGGATGGAAACAAAGGGAACCCGAGTGTTTATTAAAGAATGCTGAGACCTGCAGAGACATGAGGGAACTGTTGACACATGAGATCGACGTTTCACTTTTCTGTGGAAGAGGAAAAGATGGAGGACAATAAAACGCGACGTGCGCATCGCGACAGGAGGCGATTTATTGAAGCCTGAGAGTGAAGAATGCCTTCAGCTCGTGGGGATGGAAGTGGAATGAGATTGCTTTTGCGTGTCGTGCGTTGAACAGGCTCCATTATGCACCAGCTGCACTGACTGCACGCGTGTTATTTCACCTGCTCGACGCAGATTTCCTGCTGAAACACGATGCGCGCGTTGGTGATGTGCAGCTAGAAGCGCAGCTGCTTGTTTGTCTGCAGCACCACGGACAGCGACGATGACTCGGCTGCGCAGGAAAGCGCTCGTGGCACTTTTCCTCTTCACGCTCTTCATTTTCGGGGCCATGATGGGGCTCCGGACGCTGAAGCCCAGCGACGGCTTCTCGGACCTGGCCCCCGGCATCGACATCATCGGGGAGAGGTCGGACCGGCGGCGGCTGGATGTGAAAGACGTGGTGGTGTCGCCTGGCCAGTTCCACATGGGGAGCAGCGACACTAAGGTGGTGTTCACCAAATCAGACCGAGATTACAGCATCTTCTATGATGTGCACATCTTCTACTACCTGTGGTACGGCTCCCCCAGCATGGACAACAAGTACATTCACTGGGATCACGTGCTGGTGCCACACTGGGACCCCAAGATCGCAGCCAGTCATGCCCAAGGAAGGCACACTCCTCCGGAAGATATCGCCTCAAGTTTCTACCCCGAGCTGGGACCCTACAGCTCCAGGGACCCGAAGGTGCTGGACTCACACATGGCGCAGATAGAGGAGGCTGCAGCAGGTAACTCCTGCACCACGGGTCTGTGTGTGTTGTGTTCACGCTCCTGCACCACGGGTCTGTGTGTGTTGTGTTCACGCTCCTGCAGGCCGGAACAGACCATATGTTGTTCAGCCATAGTGTCAATAAAGATGTTTATTTAACACCCAACGTTCTCTAACAAAAGCAGAACCACAAGATCTTCAGCTTACATTTTAATATGTACATGGATATAATAATAATAATAATAATAATAATAATAATAATAATAATAATAATAATAATAACAGTTAAAATAATAATGATAATAATAATAATAATAATAGTTAAAATAATAATGATAATAATAATAATAATAATAGTTAAAATAATAATAATAATGATAGTAATAATAATGATAATAATAATAAATAATAATTCTAGTAATAATAATAATAATGATAATAATAGTGGCCATAGAAAGAAAATATATATATCAAGGTCACGATTTACTAATTTGTGCGCACTAGATATCTTATTGTTATATTATATAGATATTAGATATCTATAAATATTATGGATATAACCTAGATATTGTTATTTTAATTTAATTTAATCGTTCTCACACACCAGGCCAAGTCTTCGGTTGGATAGAGACTTTTAAATTAAGCTTTAATTAATTTATCAAGATTAGGATTGAACTAATCTGAATATGATCAAAATCACAATATCGTGGCAAAATCTGTGTAAACATTCTGAATGAGGTGTTGTGGCGCTGCAGAGTCTAATCCCATTCTACAGACAAGGAGATCTTAGTTTGGTACAAATCCTTACAAGAAGCCTTAACCCTAACCCTAACCCTAACCCTAACCCCCCCCCCAACCAAACATTGCATTGGAGCTTGGCGCCCGGCTGTACTCAGAGCAGACTCTGGTGTTGTAGGGGTGCTGGTGTTGTCCTGGTATCCTCCCGGGGTGGCAGACGACCACGGCGAGCCCACCGAGGACCTGGTTCCTGCTGTCATGGACGCCGCCCACAGGCACAGCATCAAGGTAACTGGTGAGACAACCGGTATGTTTCTTACTTTCTGATGATCTACTGAATGAATGACTTGTTAGATGTTAAAGTTTAATGTTGTTTAATCATATGTGAAGATTTAAAACATTGTTTTTCAGGACTTTGTGGCTCGATACATCGTCAACATCGTGACATCTCCCGCTCTTTGTTCCCTTAAAGTCACAGTAAAGACATTTGCTGCTGGTCAAACATTTAATCTGAGTATCAGCAGAAGTAGAAAAGATTTGCACAGATGAACAGTTTGCTTTTAAACGCTGCCGTGACTCGTCCTTAAAACTGCATTTTGTTCCACTTGAGAAAAAGTGTGTCATGCTCTTTATTCAAAATGGGGAATGTCTTGCAGCTGCATTGCATTGTGGTCCACTGAGGCTCCTGATAGTGCAGAAATGCATGGGTACCTACCCAGTGGGGCGCGGTGGCATCTTCAATGTTGATGCTGGGACCTCAGAACCTGACAATTACAGTAACAAGGAGGTGGCAGAGCGATGGAAATGTTCTGCTCTCAGACATCTGAGCAAATAACACAAACTTAAGGTGCTTCAGGGTAGATAGTCTTTTCCAATGCATCGCTCCATCTAACAAAGTCCAATCTACTGTAGCACTGCGTGGGTCGGACAGCACGAAGCCAACAGATGCTGAAGGTGCACGAGACAGCAGAGGTAGAACTATGAGCACAGCCTGTAGATGCAGCGTTCAGGGCACAGAGGAGCTCGCTCCACAGTCTACTTTCATGCTCCTTATATGGAAGTCTTCGACGGAGAACTGGGTCTCTGTGTGTCTCAGTCACACTTACACAACGTGTGTATCTCACAGCTGACCTGGGGGCTAATGCTCCAGTGGTTCAGTGTGCCGCTGACAAGATACAGGCTGAAGTGTGTGTGTGAGCGCTCACGTGTGTGTTCTCTCTGCAGATGTCGTACATGTGGCTTTCATGTTGCTTTTTTAGTGCTTTTTGACACAAGTTGCTTTGTTTATATTCACAATGCAAAACTGGGTGTGAAGAGGGATTGTTGGTGCTGAAGGCAGCAGAGAGCAACACACAGGACGGCAGGAGGACACGGCTGATCTATAATCCCCTGCAGCTCCACCCGCACTAATTAAGCATAGATTGACCCTGTTTGTGCCGTGACATGTGTGACATGTGTGACATGTGTGACATGTGTGACATGTTCCTGCCAAACGTCAGGAGTCGAGAAGGCAGATTAAAACTGTAGCAGAGCAGACTCTCACTATAACAACGACGCTTTCTTACTTTGGGGATCGTGTGTTGCAGTTTTGTCAGAAGGGATTTGAATATTTGAATCAGCACACACTTCCATGTGCTGTTAGTAAAGTAAAGAGTCGATGCTTCGTGTCCCTTTGTTGACCAGCTGTTCGTATTGTGCAGATTTAAACTGAACAAGAGATAAAACACTTCTCCTGGTTTGAAAATGTAAATTCATACCAAAGATTTGGAGTCTGAGACGACGTGAAGCCTCCTGCAGCTCACACATTCTACTTTACTGCCCTCGGGATGAACAACGTATCTGTCGTACGTGAGGCCTGAATAAAAGAAATCATTATCTGCCTTTAATTCTTTATCTCGATGTCACACGACAACATCGTGCTCCACTCTCACATTATGATTATTAACGTGTGCTGACGGGCATAAGCCTTTAATCAGCGTTATTATAAGATGGTCCCGTTATGACGACATATATATATATATAATATATATATATATATTATATATATTATTAGTGGTTCAGATTGTGCAGAGGAAAGCGGATGGCTTGTTGCTCCTCTTGAGATCGGGTGGGAGGTGGATGTGTGTCGACCTCCAGACGTCCACACTGCGATGTACTTCACATAAGGAGATGATTTAATGCAGCGAACGGCAACACGATGATGTAACATCGCTCCAGGTTAGTGTTTGTCATCATCTGAAGACAAACATCGGCGTGGATCCACCTGAGGCTCGGGGGGGGGGGGGGGGGGGGAGTCTGTCTGAGCGGATCCGAGCAAACAAACATCTCTTTTCATCCGCATCCGTTCAGCCACGCAGGAGCAGATTGAGCGCCGTCTTACCTTCGCCGGCCTTTCATGATTTCCAACCAGTCGAGACAGCTGACGAGCCCCGGCGCCAAACACCGCCGCGTTGCCATGGAAACAGTTTAGGCAGACCTCGCAGCCTCCCTTTGAAAGATGGAGTGGGCGTCGGGTGTTTTTTGGCTCGACAGCGCTGTCAATGCTTCACTGTTCGCCGCCGAGCCGCAGCACCCTTTGTGACTGAAGGAAACAAGCGCAGCACAGTTGCTCCTGAAAGACAGACGCCGTCCGTCGCTCGGCTTTCATCCAACGCCACACTCAGTCTGTCAAATCGCTCTCAAACCTCCAGTTTTGCAGATTTACTTCTCTGCTGTATATGAGATTAAATCCCTCCCGGATCACATGCATCTAAAAACAGAGAGCATCACTGAGAAGCAGCGAAACAGGGTTTGTGAGACACCCGGGTCAGTGGATCAGATCCTGTTTCACCTGCACGTGTTGACAGAGGACATTATGGGACGAGCCTGTGGGGAAGTGAGCATCTGCTTCTCCTCCTCTCCCTCAGTCCTCAGCGTCCTGCGGGCTAAACTTAGCTTCTGTCTCCGTGTGTCTTCATACGAGAGAGACGGACTGTTTCTCTCTGATGAGAGAAAGACACTCCAGGATCCTGGGGTCGATCAATCAGAACAAGAAGGGGTGAACCATCAGCTGCTGCACCTCAGAAACTTCACATGTACCGTACAGAATTAGATTTAAATATTACATTTACCATAAGATGATGAGACTTTGCATCTTTCTCTGGATGTGAACAGACGCTGGCCTCAGGTTACAGACACGCAGAACTTCCATGCATGACATACATGTGCACACAGGTATCCATATACACATTTACATTTACACACACGTACATACATATCCATGCAGTTATATAAATACATATTTACGTATACTGCATGTGCACGTACACCACATATATGAGTATATTAACCTGAATACACGTGCACAATGTCAATCTCTACTTCAATTGTTACGGCAATAATGATCTGCTTCAGGGTTTATTACTAACTGACGGGGCGGGTTTTATTTCTTTATTGTGAGAGTACATGGAGTTACACTTAGTGAAATGTTTGCAGCCATGATTTTTAAAGTATATTTATCGTCTTTCAGTTAGTGGTTTGCATCTTATCGTCCATAAAGTTCAAAACATATAACTTTAGGGAACGTTCTCACTCTCTCTTCCAAAACAAGTGAATAAAACATCTTTATTACATTGCCAACACATTTCATTATTATTCAGTTTCATATCTTTGAATTTTCTACTTAATAAAACTATTATTATTATTTATTTTATTATTATTATTATTTATTTTATTTTTATTATTATTATTATTATTATTCTTTTTTCCTTCTTTTTTAATTATTATTATTATTATTCTTTTTTCCTTCTTTTTTAATTATTTTTTAATTTTTAATTATTATTTTTATAATTATTATTATTATTATTATTCTTTATTTTATTATTATTCTTTATTTTATTTTATTATTATTATTATTATTATTATTATTATTTATTTTATTATTATTTATTTTATTTTATTTGTATTATTATTATTATTATTATTCTTTTTTATAATAATTATTATTATAATAATTATTAGTTTTCTTTAATGTATTGTTCTGAGTTCAATATTCTATGTAATGCAGGAATACTGCATTAAACTGCTTATAAAATACTGGAAACACATTAAATTTGTTACCTCTTTGTAAAATAACAACAGAAGAACTCGGGGAGACTCGTGTTTTGTTATTTCACTGTGTCTTTAAGCACTTGTGTGTTTTGATGGATTAGAAGTCCTTCAGTGTGCTGACATCAGATGTCAGCTGTTCAGCCTTAATCCTTCAATAACTCTAAAGAAGCAGCAGCTCCTCATAAAAAGGTCAAATGAGTCCTGCAGCATCCACACACCACTGAGCTGCACAGAAGGTGTTTTCCTTCTCCTGCAGGTTTACTCTGATTATAAATAGAAGAGAAGTCTTACATCCTCTGTCACTCATCAACCCTCAATCATCAGCACACACAATAGGAAAGCTCTTCTTCTTCATTTGTTCCACAGGGTTGTCAATCACGTGTCTTCTCCAACACCACGTGTGTTTGAAATGTTGTCAATCAAACCCGTGCAGAGTGAACATCAGGAGCTCTTTTATCTTACAAGACTGAGAAGAAGCAATGTCGCCAAACTGTCAGCGTGTTTTATGCACAATTCAAAGTGTCCATCTGGAACTGCTCTAAAGAGAGACTCTTCAAAAACATGATGACATGGACGTAAACTGCAACTTACAAAACAGCATTCTAGTTGTTTACATCGAACAATGGCTACTACTAGCCAAGAGCGACGCCAGACGAGCTAACTAGCTAAGCTAAGGTTAGCCAGCTAGCTGTAGCGTTGGATCTGGCGTTGGTGGATTAACGTTATCTGATGAAGTCATTTGCAAACAGCGAGCGAGTTAGTATCATGGTCTGAACAAAGTACAGGAACATAACATGTTGCTCTAAATATGATATATGATTGTGATGTCACGTCTGGATGCTCGCGCACAAGCGAAGATCTGCTGACTGCAGTTTACTTAATATCCTCTGGTGTCATTAATAACACGGATCTTATATCCTAAGAAGTTAAACCTGAAGATAACCCGCTAATCCACTCATCTGGACTAATCTGGACCGTAGCCGTGGTGTAAATACACGCTCTTTATTTATGGTATATAGTTATATATATATATAGTTATATATATATATATAACTATATATATATATAGTTATATATATATATAGTTATATATAGTTATATATATATATAGTTTATATATATAGTTTATATAGTGTAGGAAGAGCAGCCACATATAACACAACGACAGCTCCTCATTAAAACTTTAGGATTCAACTTTTTAATTGTTTCCTCCGAGCGGCTCTGATTGGTCATTAAAATGAACCCGATGTTGAGCAGTTTGAAATCTGAGTTTTCACACAAACATGCAAACACAGCGGCACAAGTACCTCCGGAGTGGGAACGCAACGACACTTCAATCAACACTGATTCACGGGCGGTGCAGCCAAACAATTAGCGAGGTCAGACTAATGAAAGAGTGTGTTCATGCTGGCTGTCCGTCAAAACAAAGCACGCACTGGAATAATGAACGAGAGAATAGTTTGCAGTTAACTGCACGAGTCGTTTATTCTTCAGGCTTTGATGCTGAGCTCTTATCATCTTTTCGTCTTCTTCGTTTTGCACAGGTGGCCTTTCACATGCAGCCGTACAAAGGACGGACGGACCAGAGCGTGCATGACAACATCAAATACATTATTGACACGTAAGTTGTTTCCACGTCCCTCTGTGCAGACGGGTTTCCTTTCAGCGGCATTACAAGTCCAGCGATGTGGTGAAGTCTGAAGAAGGAAGGAGGAGGAGGAACATTTGTTAAATATAGATGTGTGTCCCGGGAGCCCGCTGTAATGGATCAGCCTTCGAACAATCTGAATGTGTGTCTCATATCGTTTGATGGCTTTTCCCAAAACTGAGGCTGCATGTGAAGCGTGCTCTAAGAGAGAGACACTGTGAAGCTGATCGGATCGGATGTCACCCGATAACATATTCAGTAGTCTGATAAAGAAAGAAGCTGGTGATCTCACTGTGACGAGGATGGAGTCTGGACGTCGCTGCCAACATGTTTCAGAAACCCGCTGAGCGTCTGTATGAGACGAACAAGTGAAGGGACAGAAAAGAGAGGATACCTTCGCTGTATTAAAGGTGCTACATGTAGCATCTTAGCATCATTACATGTTAAGCGTTGTCACACTGGTGACTGACCCACAGACTCTGAGTCGTACTGATGCACATGGCGACTCAACTCTATGCCGCTCGCAGCTAGTGTGTTAGCTTAGCGCGGACAGAGCCTGCAGCCTCTTACTGCAGATACTCTCTAATTACTGACGGCCTCAGACCTTAAAGCTGCACTAATCAATATTCTTTATATTAACTCTGATTTAATTATGTTTCTGGCTCCGTTAGTCAGCAGGAGACGTGTTTCAGTTCCTGACTTCACCTTCATTTAAATATTGTAAACTTTGGCGACTCCTAGTGGCGGTAAAGAGACGCTGAGCCACGTCATGCTCATGCACATCCCATAGTGCAGGAACATCCTCCAGCAGTAGTCGTTGCACATTACAACTCTTTGATCACAAACGTTCTCCCTCTCTTGTTCCTCTCAGGTATGGAAAGCACGATGCCTTCTACAGATTCCAGTCCAGCACAGGGCGAGTCCTGCCTCTGTTTTATGTGTATGACTCCTACCTGCTGCCTCCCGAGTCCTGGGCAGAGCTGCTGTCGACTAAAGGTTCCCACAGCATCAGAGGCACGCCTTACGACGGCGTTTTCGTCGCCCTCATTGTGGAAGAGCGCCACAAACATGACATCCTAGCTAGCGGCTTTGATGGCATATACACCTACTTTGCCTCCAACGGCTTCTCCTTTGGCTCGTCCCACCAGAACTGGAAAGCCATCAAGGCCTTCTGCGATGCAAACAATCTGCTGTTCATTCCCAGTGTCGGTCCGGGGTACGTGGACACGGCTGTTCGTCCGTGGAACAACCACAACACCAGGAACCGGGTCAACGGGCGGTACTACGACACGTCCCTGCAGGCGGCTCTGTCCGTCAGACCAGAGGTCGTCACCATTACTTCCTTTAACCAATGGCACGAAGGCACGCAGATAGAGAAGGCTGTACCCAAGAAAACAGTGACGCGTTTGTACCTCGACTACAAACCCAACCAGCCGGACCACTTCTTAGTGCTCACACGGCAGTGGGCCGAGAACTTCAACAAGGAGAAGGACACGTGGCTGATGTGAACGTGTTCTGTCCCTGTAAGACTTCCCCTTTGTACCCCCCCCCCCCAACTCTGAGCACTTCTGATCTAAATGTTCACTCTTCCCTTAATGTTTGTACTCACTAACGTCCTTTTGTACAGGTTAATATGTCACCGATGTGTTGAAGGGCAGAGAATCGTTTCCTGATGACTGTTCAGTGTCTGTTTTTGCGACTTTAAGAAAGTGCGTCTCTGTACAGTGACTCTGCCCTGCGGGGGCTTTTTCTTATTTTCTTATGATGAAATACTTTCTTTCCTGTATTTCTTTGAAGACAAATTAAAATGTGTGTCTGTTGACTGTTGGTGCATCAGTGGTGTCACGAGGAAGGTTAGCAGGGATCACAGTCGTTCAGACGCAGAGAGATCTTTTCATGTCACACTTTATTTATGATGACATAAGGTCTGATGATCAGACCGCTTGTAAACAATTCAATAGTTTAACCAGATGAGATAAAACTGTTTAATTGGAGATAAAACCAAAGTAGCAGGGAAGTTTGTTCCAACCTCTGATTATCTGATAAAGTTTTATTCATTGAAATGATTCACATTCTAATGTCTGGACATTATTACAAGTCCATTGCTCTCTGACGCTGCACTCGCTTCATTATATTATCTTTATATCAGCGACAATAATAACGTTTATTGCAGAAGTAGTAATGGTGACAGGCCGAGCAACGCTTGGTGCTAACTCCTTTATAAACTCTAATTCCATCATAGTTCATTCTGAACAGTGACGGCTGCTTTCTGTCCTTTATGAAGGAATTTCAGATTCAACACAAAGCACCTGAAGGTTTATTCACAATGCTTCGTCATTATTTAGTTACAGTGTCCAAACTAAACTAATTACACCTGATTAATCTGGATTATGTTCTCAGTCCTGCTGCTATGCAGGTTTTTGAACGTCATTATATTTCATGGCATCATCCCCCAAAGAAATAGATTTTCGTTGGTTATATAAATGTAGTTTCTGCCTCTCTTTGCAAACTGATTCTGACGGCGGGGAAACTGATTGAAGCTGCGGATTCTGTATGTTCAGTCATGCAATGAAAGTGTTTAGATGAACTGAACTAAAAGAGACCGAACGGGTCAAGAGGTCAAACTAACCGCCCCGAGCTCGACGGCAGCACGTCGCTGACATTTCGACATTTCAAGCAGCTCTAGTCAGACTGTGTCTCAGCAGCTTCACTGTGCACACCTGACTGCAGGTAGACGACGAGCGCCGACGTGCTTCTGTGTAATAATCCGGTGACGCCTGAGTGAAGGTCTCCGTGCAGGCAGGGGAGTGCAACACGTCGGGCGTAGAGAACCAACCAGCCCTCGTGTGAAGGAGAAGCCAGTGGAGCACAGCTGATCCCTCAGGACACTCAATGCAACGCTGTAATGCTTCTGCCCACATCAAGCCTTTGACACGTTAGCACCGAGCTGCTGCGTGTTGCACAGTGTCTGTCCTGCTAATCATCGCTAATCTACACTCTGGGATTTAACAAGTGTTTATTAAAAAACTGAATTTATCAAACAAATGCCAGGATAATAAAATACCACGAGTACAAGTACAAGAACAAGTACAAGTGCTACTGATGCTGAGGGAACATCTGATTATTTTCTCCATCTGAATTCAATGCAATGTTTCTTATTCGCTCACAAAGACCGTGACATGATGTAAGGTACAGAACAAAGAACACAGGTACAGCCAGTTCCTGTTTGTCTGAACGCTACAGAAATATGAAGTATTGGTGACTGTGTCCACATGAGGAGAAGAGCCGACACAAGCGTCTGTCATACAGTGCAGGTGTTTCACACAGGGAAGACCTCAGGTGAGGACTTTACAACGTTAACTAAACATCTGCTACAAGAGTAGACAGTGTGTGTGTGTGTGTGTGTCTGCAGAATAACTGCCGAAGAAAACACTTCCTGTACAAATCTCACTTTCATGCGACTTTAAAAGTTTATGAAGTCCTGGTTTAGGTTTAAATGTACAAATATGAAGTCAAAGATAATTAAAGGATAATATTTAAACTATTTATTTTAAACATTAGAGAAACCTTTAGAGAACACTAAATTATAATAACATTCTAAAGGGCAATTTCGCAGCTTTTATATTCATTCATACTTATTTATATTATTTATTTATATTATTTACTTATTTATATTATTTATTTATATTAATTATTTGTATTATTTATATTATTGTTATTGTTGTATTATGACAACAAACAAACAAAAAGAACAAAAAGAACAAAACAAACAAAACAACAAAACAAAACAAACAAAACAACAAACAAAACAAAACAAAAAACAAAACAAAAACAAACAAACAAACAAACAAACAAAACAAAACAAACAAACCAAATAAAACAAACAAACAAACAAAACAAACAAACAAACAAAACAAAACAAACAAACAAAACAAACAAACAAACAAACAAAAATAAAACAAACAAACAAAACAAACAAAACAAACAAACCAAATCAAACAAACAAAACAAACAAACAAAACAAACAAATAAAACAAACAAACAAACAAACAAAACAAACAAATAAACAACAACAAACAAACAAACAAATAAACAACAAACAAACAACAAACAAACAAAACAAACAAAACAAACAAACAAACAAAACAAATAAACAAACAAAACAAACAAACAAACAAACAAAACAAACAAAACAAACAAAACAAACAAACAAACAAAACAAAACAAAACAAACAAACAGTGAAGCAGCTCCATCTGCAGCTTCCCGGTGAAGCAGCTCCACCTGCAGCTTCCCGGTGAAGCAGCTCCACCTGCAGGCTGACGACTAGAAAACTGAGGATTTAATTTACTGAGACTTCCAGAGGCCAAAACTGTGTTCGCTTCTCGGCCCTGATGCAACGTGTCGAGTGTAAACACGTGGTTATATGAAGACAACATATGCAGCTCGTTAGTTCTCGTAGGGAAAATGTTATTTTGATATTTATATTGAATAAATGATATCATTAAATGAGTGCAGGGAGAAAAGCAGGAAACATCTTCCTTTGTGTGAAGAAACAGAACATTAATCATGAGACCTCTGTGTCCGTGTTCATATATCTTTATCCTAACTTAAATAAAACCAGATAATATGAACTTCACGCTGAAATAAGCAGCTTAAAGTTAGTTTTATTACATTAACTAATGCAACATATTAACAGACCTGAAGTGCAGAGACTTTCAGTTCATGGCTTTATGATTGAATGTTGCACAAGTTCACTCTGTTGTCATCATGATGAACTCGCTGCAGCAGCGTGAGACTTTCTGCACACGAGCTTTAAATACTCAGGTTTCATGAGGATGCACGACTTATTATTCTGCACACGGTGTGTGTGTGTGTGTGTGAGTGTGTGTGTGTAGCGCTGCACCCCATTTTATCTGAACCGATTATTAAGCACCTTTAAAACTTCCTCCCACAAACACTGAAGATTCATGTTGATCCTCTTTTAACTTCATGCTCAAATGTCAAACATGATCTTTGCCAGCAGAACATCTTCAAATCTATTTCCACTATATTGAGATAAACAAGAGAAGGTGACGAGACGGAGCGTAAAGACAAAAGTACTGTTTATTATAATGATCCGTGTGTGCCGCAGGACAGCGTCGTCACAGGGAGGATGCAGGCTGCACAACATCACTACTTACAATTAAAAAGAAACATGGGTGATAAAAAATATAGCAAATGTTAAAGGACGAGCGTCGGATGTTCTCATTGATCCTGCGAGTCTACAGCAGACCCTGTCGCTTCAGGTCCTCGTACGTCTTCTTGTTCACCACGTTGCCGCTCGAGTCCTCGTACTCCTCCTGAGAAACACAACGAGCGTTAAAGTTCGGCTGAAGGAGATCAATCTGCTGCAGTCACTGAACAATCGTTATGAAACGAGTCCGACGTCTTTAACTGTCTGGTTGTCGTTAAAGACTTAAAACAGACGTCAGCTCACCTCCGTGTCCGGCTGCCACCGCTCCAATGCCTTCTGGGACTTCAGCTTCGCCCACACTGAACAAACAAACAAACAAACAAACACGTAATGAAAACAAACTTCCACAATTATTTTTAAATCCAGATTTTGCTAACAAGCGAGACAAAGACTTACAGGAGACGGCGTCCTCGATCTGTGTGACGTTGGCGAAGTGAGCCGTGTTGGGGATCCCCAGGCAGCGCATACCGTGAGCATGTCTCCACTCCTGCAACAAACACACAACGCTCATTCATTAGCTTTGAAAGGGAGTCTGTCTGCAGACCTGCAGAGCGTCTGTAGCAACAACTTACTGCAAAGTGCCTCTGGAAGGCTTTGGGTCCTCTGTACGTGTAGTTTCCACAGATCTCACAGTTGTAGTTGATGTTCAGCCCGTGGAGTTTATAGAGCCAGTAAGGGATCGGCTGCAGGGAAGAGACGTGAAGACAAGAAACAAGTTGCCGTTTAAATAAGAAGTGAGGAAGATGCTCCAACAACACACACGTCTCTGAAGGAGCAACAACTCCAGAGACACTCGGACACCTTCAGCGGCGTCTCACCTTGCCGTCCCAGCCCAGCGGCAGGTTCTTGGGGTTGTAAATGATCTCGTTGTCTTCGTCTTCGCTCTCGCTCTCACTCAGCTGCTCCTCCTCCTCTTCCTCGCGCTCCTCTCCGGTCCTGGCCTGTTTCCTCTGGACGTTCTCGTGAGTCAGCTGCCTCTGCTCCTAAAACCACCAACGACGATGCAAAGGGTCACGTTGGAGTCCACAAAGTGCAGGATCAACATTCAGCGTGTGAACGTGAGGTCTTCACTCACCCCGAGGATCTCCACGTACTCGTACACTTGAGCTTCCAGGAAGCCAATCTCCTTGTTCCGCTCCGTGTCTCTGCGGACGTGATGGACGGTCACAGTTATGAGTTATGTAATGAACATCATCATCATCATCATCATCATCATCATCGGACACGTCAGCATGAGATTCTTTACACCCGCTTACTTTTTAGGGCCTTTGGCTTTAGGGTTCTTGGCAAACAGAGAAGGATCCAGAGACTCCAGGGATTTACCCTTTGTGCTGAAGAGCCTCTGAGCTCTCTCCTCCAGAGTCCTGCAACACACACACACACACACACACACACACACACACACACACACACACACACACACACACACCTCGGTGAGTCGATGTTTATACATCTTGAATGTTATCTCTCAGCATGTGAACCTTGTTCTCACCCTCCACACTTCAGACCCAACGCCATGAGAGCCGACTTCAACCTGTCCAGACCCAAAGAAGCCAACTCCTGAGGACAGAACCAGAACCCCACGTCAGTCCGGTACGATAACTGCGCTAGAACGGTATCATACTGAGGACACTTGGTATCTACTGTCCCGTGTGTGTGTGTGTGTGTGTGTGTGTGTGTGTGTGTGTGTGTGTGTGTGTGTGTGTGTGTGTGTGTGTGTGTGTGTGTGTGTTGCTAACGACACATTATAGTGACGTGCTGGGTCACTGTGACTAACCCTAACAGCAGTGTGACACCTGGTTATGGCCCTCTGAATAACTCGGACCGTTACAGCCCCCAACATCAACTCCAGCAGCATCTTCATTAATAAACTTTAAACACGAGGCCTTCAGGTTTTACCTCCCAAGAAGAAAAGGCAGAGAGGTCCAGATGAGCTCCAGCGTGTGTCAAAGCGCTACTCGTCTCTTTCTGTAAATCAAAATGAAGCCGTTTAAAAGAGACGAACAGACAACTCTCCGACTGTCATCACATCGAAGCAGAACTCACAGGCCAGCCTGGGAAAGTCCCGTTGTCCCATTTCTTCTCAAAGTCTAACAGAACTTTCCCGTAGAGCTCGTTCTGGTCGAGCAGCGGTTTGACGCGGTCCGTGTAGTCCTGCAGATACTCCAGCAGCATCTCCAGATACCTGCAGACAGACGCATTCAAGAGGTTCCGTTTCATGTCGTCACAGCTGGATATCATCAAGTGTTACACGTCAGGTCCGACGGGAGGACGCCGGTGGACCTACTTTTTGTACTCAGCATTCTTGCGGTCCTTCGGGATGTCAAAAAGCTGGTCGAATGAAGACAGGAAAGAGATGTACTCGAGTTTCTGCAGGAAAGACGGGAAATCAGGGTTAAAGAGAAACGCTTCTCCCGGTTGGAGGTACGTGAATTATGCAGACGTTAAAAAGGAAGAGAACCTCAGCGCCCTTCAGGTTGATGAACTTCAGGTAGCAGTCGTGGAGGTCCAGGTAGCGGCCGTATCCCTCCTCGTCAGAGAACTCCACCAGGTCTGTGGAAGACGAACACCTTCAGTCTTTTTGTATCGTGTATATTTCTGCTCTCTCGCCTCTTTAATAACTTCTTTTATTGTATTTAAATGCGTTTCTTCTTCTCTTCGTCTCGATGCTGTTAATGTTTTTGTGAAGCACTTTTATTGCCTTGTTGAAATTAATTATATTAATAAATATGAAGGCCAGCCGAAAACAAACGTCAATACTTTCACCGGAAACAAAAAAGGAAATTGTGATTTTGGCACGATTTACCCTCAAATATCAATTTATAACTCAATGATTTTATATCTTTCGCCACAATTATCAGCAAACACATACTGCAGCATGACTGTCTTCAAAGCTATCCCGGCTGTAACTGCGTTAGTGGAAGGTTCGGTGACAAAGACAGATCAGCGGAGCGAACGCCTGCCGTCAGGCGGCCATTAAGAGGAAATTGTAGCAAACGTTTGAACTGGACGCGGACGTACTCTGCTCCTCCTCGGTGGGGTTTTCTCTGGCCTTCATCAGCTCCTCAAACTCTGCAGACATGGGGATGGAAATCTACAAGAAACACACGACAGCATTTTGTAAATATTCCACGTCAACAAGGTTTAAACGGTTTAATTTGACTATTTACAAAGTAAGAGGTTAACGACCTCGTTTGGATGCTTCCTGTGAAACTCCTTTATCTGTTTCAGTCGGTTGTAGAACTCTGCAAACTCATTTGGTCCGGAGATCGCAGCGAGTTCATCCTTTCTCATTCTGTCGAGAAGAGAAAGATTTAGCAGGTGAAGTCTAACTATGAGCAGCACGGTTCCTGTTTCCAGGTGATACAAAGACATTGAAAACATCTGAGGGTAACATCAGACCTCAACAACATCTGTGGTTTGAAGTAGCAGCATTTTAACACGTCTCACACACTTAAACTGGAGCAGGTTCGTCACTTACCCATCTTTGTCTTCATAGGAGTCTCTGACATTTGAGCTCACGTCCATGTACCTCTGTGAAAAGATAAATACGTCAGTCTTTGTTTACATGTTGAGCTTTAAACATGGACGTATAACTCACTCCTGCATTCCTGTCTCTTGTCTTTCCCAATATTCATAGTTACTTTTCCCACTTAAAGTAAACAGAATATTTACTTTAAAGCACTTTTCCCTCATTAAGTGTTTGTTTTTTGGAGAGTTGCATCTGTTCCATCATGTTTTTGGAAGTGAATCTTAAGTTACGAAAGGTTGAGAACCCCTGATTTAAATGTTTACACATGTCAGTTTTCAGATCTGCTCCCACTTTGCACGATGGTTGCAGTCAGAAGTTGGTGAAGTTCAGGAGTTATAACAATAATAGATGTTTAGATGGAACTATTTAAGACCCGGATGACCAATGTTCCAGCAGACCCTACCTGTTTAATGCCATAAGTAAAGTAGATTTATAATGAATGGTACATTTATCTAATAGATTTTAGTGTGGAAATGATTTGTAACTCTTTCCTCGAGGAGCTACGTTGTTTATTTCTGGTGAAAGATACTGTAAGTAACAGCAGAAATGTTGCCATATAGTATATGTGAGCTAACGAGTTAGCTGTAGCTGAGGAAAGGTAACTTACCTATCTAACTTCAAGGCAAGGCTACTAACGTTAGCTAGCCGGTGCTAACGTTAGGAGTGTAAAACAAATCAAAACTTTAACTTACATCCAACATTGCTCTTGTTCGATGGTCAGAGTTAATCTGTTCCCGCAGCTGTCAGAAAAAGAAACAAGATACACGTGTAAACACAAGTTAACTTGCAGAAGGTTCCTATGTTTGTAGTATTGGTTAGCATGCAGTGCTAATGCTAGCATATAGCGGATAGCTTACCGTAGACTTCTTGTGTAACATTTCTTTTGTTTTAGCATCCATTAGCCTCTCCTTCTCTTCGTGGTAGCGACGCTGTTGCTCTAATATCGTCTCCATTGTTTATTAATGTGTCGTACTTTTATAAAAAAAAAATAGTTAATGCTTCTTACTAGTTAGCATTAAAAATCAACCCCCGCCGTATCCGCTACGTTTGTTTTCAATGGCGCATGTTTGAGGACCTAACGTCCGTCGCTGTACTCGGTGTAGAGAAACATTGACCAATTAAAAGGTTCCGGCCGACACAAACCATGGACAATAGTATTTCTAAAATTGCATTTAATTAGTTTACAAGATAAATGTGATACAGATAATCAAATAATACCACACTGGAGGAAACAGTGGTCGTTTAATTATCTATATGTAGTAATTTAAGATTGTATGAAGATATTCTAAAATAAGATTAAGATTTTTACCTGAGGTGTTTTAAAGCTACTGTTCATTTCCCCTGTATTAATCAGCCCCAATGGGTTAGATGAATTGGATCATAGTCCCCTTGCCTTCCTAGAGTAGCAAGTCACCAAAGCACAGCATCATTAACAACTCCATTGCTGTAATAGGGCTCTGTGCATCTCAGTACATGGACTGTAAATTATTAATATCTCGGAAATTGCTTGTGAAATCTTGATGCACACTTTTCAAACAAGATAGATTGGCAGCCTACAGTGTATCCCTGTCTTTTGCACTTCCTTTGTAGTCTACACACTATCATCAAAGCTTGCCATAACGCTTCAGAGAGCGGACTCGCGTGGGAGCGCGCACGGAGGCGGTCTGATATGTCAAGCTGCGGCAAACAAAAGAAAAATCGGAACTGATGATTCTCTGCCTAAACATAAAACAATTGTTAGACGTTTGATGAAAAGCCTGATAAAAACGAGCAAAAGGAGAAAAAGAGAAGCGTAAATTTAAAGTGTTCTGTTCTTAACATCAAAATAGTAGATTGTCAGTTAATTGTTGTTGTTCCAAGTTCTAATTTCAAGTTTTTTATTATCATCACATGCACAACAATTACAAAGAAGCTGTCGTTGGGAATGAACATCTTGGATCTCAGGCTCCCTCCAACAATGGTCATTAAAAATCTATTTAAAAAAATAAAATCACGCAAATAAAAGCAAAATCAGAGTTCAAGACATAAAATAGTGCAAATTAAAATATAGGGCTAACATATAGACATAAACAAAATATAATATACAGTTATATACACTACATTTATGGTAGACAGTATTGCAAATTAATAAAACTTTCCATTTTGGTTAAAAAACAAAAAAAACAGCCAATATAGCTAGCCTACCAGTAATCATGACTTTAAGTTTAGGTGGCAAATGTTATATTATTTGGCAAAGTGACTCCATGTGCAACAAACAGCATTTAATTTAAGGTAGTATAAGACAAGATGCCTTTATTGATCCAAAGAGGGGAAATTCACAACAGAAAATACAACAAATTAAGAAAATGGAATTCAAAAGCTTAAAAACAAAAAGACCTGTAATAATAATAATAATAATAATAATAATAATAATAACAATAATAATAATAATAAGAAGAAGAAATCTGATTTTTATCTTTGTTTGATTTATGACGTGCTGATACATTGCTGCTTGTTTTTAACTGTGCATATAAGGCATCCTTGGGTGGCCTATTATTAAAATGCATTATTATTAATCATAATATATATATTAGTTCTACATTAAGCTGAGCAATAGAGAATGGATGGACGCACAAGTGACCCTAGACACCATTTTCAGTATTAATATAATTTTTAATATTATATCACTATTGTTTGTATTGTAATATACATATGTGTTGTTATATATTGTAGTACAAGGTCAGAGAGACCCCATAGCCACACAATCTATCTCTCTCTCTCTCTCTATCTCTACCGACCCCTCTCTCTCTCTCCACGCACAACCTACACAGAGTTATTTCTTCTCCTTTAGTTTAAAGATGCTGTCTTTAAATCCCCGATGCTTAGGCCTGGCAGGGAGTCAACTGAGACCGGGGGGGCCGCTGGGCTGAATCCCTGAACGCAGCCTTTCTTGGACTCCCGCAGAGCCGCAGAATACGTTACACAACTGTTGTTAGTAAATTATCTTTTTGACGTGTTGAATCGATGGAGTTCTCCTTTAACAATCTCAAAGAGACAGTCTGACGGATCGATGTGGACGCCCTGTCACAAGATGTTTTCTGCTTTTGAAATGAGAGAACGAGTCTGAGAGGTTTGCCAAATGTGATTTAAAACTGCCGTGTGAAATGAAAGAAGTGCAGATTAAAAGGGAGAATTTAAATGGTGGCGTTCTCTAAACTCTTAAGCAGTGGGTAGTTCTGGGGCTATAACCATGAGTCTGTGTTCTGTAACTGCTTCAGTGTTGCTCTGCTCCCACTTGGATCCCTCTGTTTATTTTCCATTTCTCATACCCAGCCAACGCTTCTCTAAACTGCAGAGCTGCTGAATCAATAGTGCCGTGAGAGCCAGGCTGCACTCACAGGCTCCACTGTAGCATACACTTCACAGCCCATAATGTGTTTGAGTCAGCGGACAACGCCGCGGCAGGCGTGGGAATGATGTATTTTTTATCACTCAGGGATTGTGTTCCTCTTTGCCTCTCAGGCAGCTCTGATCCTCTCTGCTGTCTATCTGAAAGGTATCTGTAGCTCCTATCATCATCCACTCTGTTGCCTCAGCTGTCCTCGCTGCACACACGTCTGCCCTTGATAAGATTAATTAAGTGCTCGCCGCAAAGATAGTTGGAGTTTCAAGGTAGTTGTACTGCGGCAAGCCCGACTGTAGGTCACCTGCACGCCAGATGCAGCACGATCGAGCCTGTGGGAGCCATTTCTGCTGCTGGCCTTCCATCCTGGTACCGGTCGCTGCATCGGCCCGAGCTGTTAATCAATGAGTGCGTTTCATCGGAGAGCAAAGGGGGAGGTGGCAGATCCGCCTGATCATCTCCACGCACTAAATCTCGGGTTAAATGCCTCCACGCATGCCTCAGTTGGTTGTCCAGCTGATATGGCTGCGCTAGCTGTTGAATTGTTAATGTGCCCTTTCGTGGTCAGCTTTCAACAGCTATCACCTTCAAGCCTCGGCTCTTAATGGGGGGTGGGGTGGGGGGGTGTCTCCTCTTCTATTTTCAACGCAGTTCAGCGTGGGGGGAAAACCCATTAATGTTGTTTTAAGCAGAGCTAATGGATCAGCGTAACTCATCGCTGGGTGGATCCTTCGTTCCTCCCCCGAGTCTTCACTGCGCTGTGAAGACATGTGACCCCTTTTACTGCCGGGGGGGTTAGCTCCTGCCCCAGAGCTCATGTGTGGGTAAATCTTGGCACCAGGACAAATAGTTTCAATGCAAGAAAAGGCTACGGTGAGATTTCATTACTGTTTTGGCAGGGAGCTTTGCACAGGCAGCCAGGCCGAGCCCCCGGCCTCGGCAGCCACCACACACACTGAGGATCCGCTTCCTGCCAGGGCTTTGATTCAGGTGACGAATGCCCAGCAGCTGGCACTGAGGGGGCGACCGGCAGGACACCAGCGTCTTGTGTCCAAGACAGTGTACCCATACAGGCTGTTCTCAGTCACTGTTCATACTTATACCTACGAACAGTGAGGCACTATCATCAGTATATAACACAGAATCGTGAGGACGTGCAGGACTGCCTCTAAGGGAGTCAGGTGACGTGGTACAAAGAGTGAAAGGGTAGACGTATTCTTAACTAACTCATAACACGTACGTAAGTTACCACGTGCAACAGTCTTCTCCTAAAGCTGTAATGTAAACCTAACAAGTAGTTCTGCACTGCTGGTTCTTCTGCAGGGCGCTGATCGCTCCTGATGTTGTACACTCATAGAAGAATGCACGGACAATAGTTGTACAAGGATACGTTGACCTATAACATACAATATGACATGTTGCTTCTTTATTATCCTCTTATTCTAGGCATAATTGAAACGTCTGCATTTGACATTTAACACTTTGTTGATACGTTTAAATGCTGAAGATGTGAAGAAAACTGCGTGTCCTCAATAAGGAAGCGTTGACGAGGATGTTGAAAGCTAATGGCCTCCACATCTTTAATATTTGACCTTTCTTTGTACAGCTTAGTTTGGCTGATGCTCTTCATTGTGAGACCGTGTGATGCTGCAGCACTTTGACGTGTTCCTGCTTTGTGTGCATTTCACTTGTGTGAGCATTAAAGCAACGCACCACTAACAAGTTAGCTCCACACAAACCTTTTAACCCCTTTAAGACATGCTCTTTATTTGTAAATGTGTGGGCACATGTTGCACAATAATGCAACAGTTGAATTGAAGCAGAGAGGCAACAGTAGCTTGAAGATTAAATCCACATACATAGTAAACGCATTTTGTTCCACCCACTTAAAGTACATTTGTCACTTAATCTTTTCTTACCCACAAAGAAAATTAAAATCCCTTTCATACAGTGTGAATGTGTTTCCATTCAATTGTCGAGCACAGTTCTTTGCAGAAACCTTTGTGTCGCAAAAGGGCGCGTTTCCATCAACTGGTGTGGAAACAGCTGATCCGTCGTGTGTCGTATTCAGGAAAGGTGTTTCCATATATAAAAAATCATTTAGCGCATAAAAAAAACACCTCATAGAAACCTTTTTGAGCAATTGAGAAAGTTCTGTGTGATTTTCTGATGCTTCAAAATACAAATAGAAATGTGTTGATGGAAATGGATGATTTTACGAGCGGGTTGCATCAGATCAGTGCATAAACATATCATTCGTTATCATAAGAAGAAAAGAAACCTAAGCTAAGCTTCCACTTGTCCTACACTAAATATCCAGCAGACAACATGTTATGAAGTGAGTTACAACATAACATCTTGTTGCTGTGTGCATGTTGTGTGTTTATGATCGGGAACACAATTCTGTCCTCTATCTCAAAGATGAAGTAACATTTTATTGAATTTAAATTGTATTTGGGCATCCATTTGTGAGAAGCGTGGGCCGTCCCTGCAACATAAGTGTTATAATCCATCAGAGGCGGCCTCTGAGAGAACCGGGAGCACCACAGCTCCCTTTTGAATGTCAGATGCCAAATATTGTGCTCGCATTGTGGCTCTTTCTTTGAATAGAGCCATTAGGGAACACTGGTACAGAGCCCGCTCGGAGCAGGCTGATTGCTTGGCCCCCAGATGTTCTGCTTGCAGCGTTCTCAAGAAGCACTCTGCCGATTGACTTGACACTGGAAAATGCCCTCCCTTGGGTCCTCAGCAATACACCCGCCAAATGTGAAGTTGATTGTATGAACAGTTTCTGACGTATGGGATGGACAGTCATGCAAACATTCATACATATACAGACAGAGATTCCTTCTTTATAGTTAAATGATGCTGCTGCAGCGCCACCTATTGCCCAAATGGCACCTAATTGATTATGTTCACTCGCACGACAAATCTACATATTTGTGGTATGTCCACTAAATGAGGTACCAGTTTTTGTAATATAGGCCCCGCCCACAGCATTTGAGAAAACTTAAAGCTACAGCAACACTCCAAAACAATAACTCTTTACAGCTTGGTCCAGAGATGTTTGGTACCACATTTGGTATTGATTGCTCAAAATTTTTGTCTAAAAAAATAGATTTGGACAATTTAGAATGGCGGAAAATTGATCTCGGTGCAAATTGGCTTATATGAGTAGATTTGTTTGCTCCCACAGAATCCAGGAAAAATCCATTTTGTTTTTGAGACTTGCGGTTCCCAAGTTACAGAAATTTGGCAATGCAATCCCTCGGGTCCCCAGCAATACACCCGCCAAGTGTGAAGTAGATTGGATGAACGGTTCTTGAGATATATGTGAAGGACACACACACACACACACACACACACACACACACACACACACACACACACACAAAGGACAAAGACACTAGCTTTATAGCTAGATTTAAGTAAGGGAGACTTATGTTTGGAAGCCCAACAGCTATTACTTTTCCAGATAGATGAAGCCAGCAATGTGACAAACTGCATATCTGAAAAGGGCTTTACACTCTGATTTTCATATCATGAAATTGACAAGTGGAAAAGTCTCCCGAAGACATGTTCTTTTTATTCCAAGCACAGAGTATGTGCGCGGGGCGGTGCGAGCTATCCGCAGGACGAAGGACACGGTGAATTATAGATAGACTGAATGTTTCTGGCTGAGAGTGATTGCAGTCTGTGGGAGCCCATCTCAATAGAACAGTGACATAAAATCAATGTTCAGAGTGCAACCTAATCAATGTTGCCATGATGACTATGGGGACGGCACTGAGAGATAGTTTTATTTGGTTAGCCTGGGAGGTCACCCTGTGATTCCTGTGACGCACCCACTCTCTTCTCAACAAGCTCAGCTGTGATTTATTATACTAAATGTAATAGTGCTGCAGTTTTGACAGTGTGTTGCTCACCAAGACGGCTCGACATGTTTCTTTTTCACAGTAACTTGCCAATTTTCCCCTGTCATTTAATTTAGTCCCCACAGAGAGTGTGTTCATTTTAGTGAAAGTGGCCTGGCCGTCAGCTCTGCATACTATTGAAAGAGCAGCTAACGAGCAGCTCAGGACATTTACTCACATTAGGGAGCTGAGTCGGCAGGTCTCCGTGACCTTGGTGTGTGTGTGTGTGTGTGAGTGTCTGTCTACGTGCCTCCTGAGGACCATGCAATAGCAGAGCAAGGTCTTGTGGAGAGGCCCGAGGAAGAGGCTGATATATTATTGAAACGTTATTTGACTTCATCCCCAGACTTCATCTCGTACAGATAATAATAGCTACACTTTACTTGAAGTGGTGCTTACAAGGCATCAGAAGTATATTACAACATGTGCAAGTAGGGAGCGCATGGGGATTAATGAAGTCACAAGCTGTGGTGGGGTCTCAGAGTAGGAGTAGGTCACTTTTTAAGAGCTGTAGTTTGATAGTTTTAAAGAACCTCTTCAAACATAAACTACTATTTCAACACTTCGTCGACATTTTATGCATCAAAACATCGACAAAGTTATATCTTTTTACAGATTTTCAAGTGATACAACTTTTAAATGTGGCATTTAAAGCAACAGGAGAATCATCAATTTACTCTTTAATTTAACACGTTGTCGTCACTTCAACTGCTTTCACCTGTTATATGTTAACTGACACCTGAACGACCTTCAGATCTTAACACTTGCACTGACATTTGAACTGCTGTAAGTTCTTCCAGTGCACACACTCTCCAGCGCTTCCAACTATTTATCACCTGATATTTCAGCTGCATTCATCTCCAGCTGACAGTTACACTACTTTCACAGCTTAGACTTCAAATGCAATTTCGAGACTGTCCAACACAAAGAAACAACTTCGTAGGTTTGTTTGTAAAAGCAGCTTATTGCGACGCATTTATGCTTATTGTTTAACGACGGGTCGCTGGATGTGTCAAACAAACACTTTCACCCAAGAGACCGCTGTTCGTTTCCCGTCAAACCAAAGGAACATTAAGTTATTTTAAGTTTCGTACGTCAGTTAACGTTGCGTAACTGAAGAAGCGTAACGAACAAACATATGTAACCTAACCTAATGCATTAACTATAACAAACTGATCGCTTCACAATGTTAACCACGTGTTTAAAACTGCGATTGTTACGTTTAGCTATGAGGACGTGTTGATCTGCAGTGCGTGTCCTAATTTAGGAAACGCTCCTGTGGGTCGTATTACAGGGAGACGACCTGTAATGGTCATATGGGTGTAGCATTGTTGGAAGTTTCAAGTTCTTTAAGAGCTTCCACTTAAACTGACACATCTTCGGCTTCACCTACACTTCCACTGGGTTTGAACCCGTGTTCACTTTTTTACATCAGGGAAAGTCCCAGCACCCATCTGCTGTAGCTCGTATGAGTTACCATAGCTACAGATTCAGCCTCAATAACATGTTATATATATCACCCCACACTGCTGTGGTTGGTGCAGTCGTGCCTGAGGTTTATTGACCGCTTTCACATCAAAATGAATTGAGTTCATGTAAAACCACACCAGACAGTATAGATGTGAAAGCGCCCGTATGGACAGACACCCATCCATCCATCCATCCATCCATCCATCGTCTACCTCTGATCCGGGTCGGGTCGCGGGGGCAGCAGCTCCAGTAAGGAACCCCAGACTTCCCTTCTCCGGGCCACATCCTCCAGCTTCGACTGGGGGGTCCTGAGGCGTTCCCAGTGAGGAGATATAATCTCTCCACTGAGTCCTGGGTCTTCCCCGGGGTCTCCTCCCAGCTGGACGTGCCTGGAACACCTCCCTAGGGAGGCGCCCAGGTGGCTCCTTACTAGATGAACCACCTCAACTGGCTCCTTTCAACGTAAAGGAGCAGCGGCTCTACTCCGAGTCTCTCCTGATGGCTGAGCTTCTCACCGATCTCTAAGGGAGATACGTGTCAAACTGTATTCAGGTTGATCTACGGGGGAATTTGTATAAAGTGTTATCATGAATAACAAGTTTTTGAGTTTGACAAAACGGTTTCCAATCAAGATGTTGAGCCCGTCCTAATGAGACCACACAGCCCACCCCGTTCTGGGTTTTCATCGGTCACACTGTTTGTTTTCCCACTTTGTCTCGCAGACGTGGACATTTTGAAGGCTGACTTTTCCCTTGAACATCACTTCATTTCGTCACGATGAGTTCTGGTTGGCCCGTGTCTTCTGTGGCTCTGGAGGGAGCGTTCTGTCGTCTGAGGAACTAACCCAGATGATGTAATTTCTTTGGGGCGGCTGACATCTTAAAATCTGACGACAGACATTTGAAAACCTCAATAAAAGTTGTGATGTGAAAGAAAAGACGTGTTATCTAATATTGGGTTGAGACTACACATTTAACAGAGTCTGTGTTTTGAACTTATAGCATGCAGTTTGAAAAAAGTAGGAATTGAATTGGTCCAGTGGCAGAGTTGCATTATGGGAAGCTTGACTAAAAGCCTGTATATCTTCTTCTGCTGCTTTGATTTAGACCAAAATCTGTCTCTTGTAAACTATCCAACTGTACGAAGGTGCCATTTTAAATCACTGGACTTCCCTTTCCACACACTAGATACTGGTAGACGTTATGCGGCAAAGATATGGTTAATGGCAGGACGTTAAACGGAAGGTAATCTTTTATTATTATATGGGAAGAAAAGAATTGGCCCCGTGTGGGTGATGATCCGGCTCACAGCGATGGCTCAGATTGGGTCACAGACTGGACAGAGACTTAATGTCTCAGCACTTGAGTGTCAGATATCATTTTGTCTGACGATAAAGAAACAAGCTGCATCTCAGTGGGTGTCCTGTCACTCCTCCACTTCTCCAGAATTATTTAAAGTGTAAGCGCTCTCCCCTCGAGTGCCGTCTCAACACTTTGAGTTAAAGCAGGTATTGCTTGTAGCATGAAAGGTGGAGGTGACACTGAATACATTCTAAACAGAAGCTTCACCTCTCTGCAGAGCTCGCTGTTGTTCCCTGTCAACAAGACGAGACACTGTCGACTACACACACACACACACACACACACACCAGCAAATCTCCCTCCTCGCTCTCGCCAGTGTGGAGTTTTATACCCTCAGTTGGGTTTTTCTTTAAAGAGGATGAAAGCACTTTGACTTAAGACATTTTACAAAAGATGAACGAGGCCTTTTATATAAAAGAGTTGTTCTGGGAAAGGAGCATCACACGGGCACCGGTCTGATTTTTTGAGGCCATGAGGAGTGACCTGACTTTCATAACTTTTAAAGATTTGCAAAGTTTGAGCCGGGTGCTCCGGTAAATCCATGCAGTGCTTCTCCCCTGAACTGTTGTGGTGGATGTCAGACCCTCACAGCGACAGAGTTTCCTCTCTTGGTTTCAGATGTTGATTAATCCTGAGGACAGCAGGAGCACACGCAGGTGTAGGAGTCGAGCTTCAGGAGCTGCGATGTGCTGATGAAATATATTTACTGGAGAGTGAACATGCAAGACGACGAGTTGACTTTAGCTGGAAGACAAAGGACCTGTGTGTCTATTACCTTTATGTTGAACAGCAGGGATTTAAATCTCTTCTCAAAACTCACTTTTATCGTCTGGCTGAGGGTATTTATTGTAACTTGTTATTATTAGTATATGCAGCTTCTTCTTCCAGGATTTCAAGTTTACCAGGGAAATGAATAAATCGGCACATTCTTCGACGGGCTGTGAAAACTATCAGAGTTTGATTTTGCCAAACACTATGTTGTGACGGACCCGAATCATTACTGTTGCAAAGCGTCATTTGTTGCCAAAAAGCATAATCATAACGCCGAAGGACCGAAAACAAATGATTTTTGGCCAATTAGGACTGATTTTCTACTCGGAGACACTGCAGTGTCGGCGTATTAAGATTCTTCTTTCATTCATAAGCGGCGTGAAAAGCCCCGTCTGCGTCTGAAACCTGAAGCCGATTCAGATTTCCAGCCTCTGTTCAGTTTCAGAGAGATGCCTCAAAACCAAACTCTATTTAAGTTGTTTCCCTTCTTCTCGATCTTATTTCTCTCTCTCTGTTTTAGTGGCTGGATTCCCTCGCAGCTTCTGGAGGAGGGTTAATGAATTACCATTTGTGCACCGTGATGGGAGCCATTAATGGCTGCAGCAACAGTAAAGGTTATCATCAACACATTTGCCTCCCTTTAGTGGTTGAATGTGCGAGAAGATGAGAGGGAAATGACTCGCATCCAACATTATCATTTACTTAAATTATCAGTGTGGCCGCAGCATTATGGGATGCATGAGAGACATTAGTGTTTGAGAGCGCATCAGGAAGTCATTCATAAAGTCCGTTTGTTAAAGGCAAAACTGGAATATGAAATAGATTTCTGAGGTTTTACACACAACCCGACAGAAATAGATTGTTCCTGATTAAAAATAAATCCAGCAAATGTTCAGACTTATTATTCAGACGAAGTTCTTCCACCGCTGCTTGTGTTTAGACAACATTTAACGTTTTTAAAAAAGTAACAGGTCCAACTTTTGCAAAGCTCTTAACCACATCTGTTGATGTAAATCTTTGAGCAACTGATGATTGTGTTGACATGTTTGAAAGCTAGTTAGTTAGTTAGTTAGTTAGTTCTGTCTCAACACAAGGCAGGAAATAATAAAATACAGCCTTAAATGTTATATTATGTAATATTTAATTCAAAAGAGGAAGAATCTGAACAAGCATTCAACGCTAACCTTCGGTGCTCGTAGCTTGTAGCTACCGAAAGAGTTCGACGCCCCGACTGATGGATAATATCTATAATAATAATAATAATAATAATATCTATAATAATAATAATAATAATACATTAGACTTCTATAGCGCTTTTCTTGTACCTCAAAGACGCTTCACAGAGTGGGGGACACAAAGAAGGGAGGGTAAGCAGAAGAGACGGTCAGAGGTTGGAGGTCGTGTTGAACAGGTGAGTCTCTGAGGGTTTGAGGTAGAGAGTTCCAGAGGGTGGGAGCAGCTATGGAGAAGGCCCTGTCCCCCCAGGATCTGTCCGGATGGGGGGGGACAGGAGGTTAGCAGCAGCAGAGCGGAGGCTGCGGGTGGGAGTGTGTCTGTGGAGGAGGTAAGTCTGGTAGGAGGGGGCCAGGTTATGGAGGGCTTTGTAGGTCATGAGGAGGATCTTGTACTGGATTCTCTGGGGGATGGGGAGCCAGGGGAGCTTGTAGAGGACGGGGGTGATGTGGTCACTGGTCCGGGAGGGGGTGAGAAGACGGGCAGCGGAGTTCTGGATGTGTTGGAGTATATTGATGATTTTTGCGGGTGAGCCATCGAGGAGGCTGTTACTCCAGACGGGAAGTGACGAAGGCGTGGATGAGGGTTTCTGCAGCTGTGGAGGAGAGGGATGGACGGAGACGATGTTTTTAAGATGGAAGAAGGCCGTCTTGGTGAGCTGTTCAGTGTAGTCAAAAGATGATGCCAAGATTCCGTTGTGAGGGGAGCTGGAAACTGAGGAACCGTCGATGAACCAAAAACTATTTGCAGCTTCAGGACAAAAAGAGAAGGCCGACGATCCTCTACAGTATATCACCAACTGTCTCTGTAACCATTGTTATTCAAAATAGAGAAACTGAGAGCACAATTTACTGTTTTGAAAAGCAGGACTACATTCTTTCCAGCTGAGTTATTGGAAGAGTAAAAACCCATCTGTGTGTCTGCAGAAGAGTGTGTTAGACCAAGGCTAGATACACATCCAGGCCGAGAGAAGAGAGGGAGGGGTTGCAGCTAAAGCAAACACCCAAACTGACAAAATGACTAACAGAAAATGAAGAGCTGGAGAATCTCCCTCCTTCCTCAGATCACTTCCCTGTGTACTGTAAGGAAACGATGCTTCTGTCATTAATAAAACACTTATAGCTCTGGCACACATCTGCAACTTGTGCTGCGACTGGCAATGCAACAAACATTGCAGCATATTTACACTTTTAAGGTTCACCTGTGCAGTCTGATGCAACTCAACACAACTGTTCTGCCATAAACCTTTATGATGCATATAATGTACATTTGTTGCTGACGCTGCCACAGAGGTGTTGATTGAGGTCAAACTCTGTGATCATTATTAGCTTCGTAAAGGTGGCTCTTGTGTTTGATTGCATAGGACACATTTTCTGTGGCAGTGGTATGAAACAAGACGTTTGTCTCCTGGTATCTCACCTAATTCTTTGCTTTAACCTCCCTAAGTATCTAGTCAAGTGTCGCGCTGTACCAAGTGAGCTAACCAAACTACATCCTGTGTGAAAGACCCATCAGGACGTCCGCGTGTTTTGTGAAGATAAGATGTGAGGTAACTGAGTTGGGGATGATGAGCTTCTCCCATGACTGCACTGTCAGTGCTCGCCATCAAAGCAAATCACGCACAAAGCCTGAACGGCCCGATGCTTTTCCAACTGCTCTGTATTGATGCAAATCTCACTTCTTAGTTGAGGCTTCATTAGGACGAGCAGAGAGTGAATGAGATGTGATGCCGGCCCATGAGCTGTCACTAACATTCAGGAAGTCATCTGTGTCTTGATTCCTTTCATACGATCTTGATGGCTAATTTGATCCTTAATGTTTGTTGATTTGTCCCTGACGGACATATTTAGAGCTTATGAGCCATAAGGAAAGATGAATGTGTGAGACGGTTCATTCTTTTATTGTTTTTGTTTTTTTAATCCACTGGCTAAACAGTTTTCAGGTGAGTCAAGCGGCGCTGTTGTGTCTACTTGTGCTGATGTTGTTGTTTCCATGGAAATTCCTCTTGCTGCACAAAATGCACACACACATACACATGCAGCGAGTCACTGCAGGGATGTAATGTTGCTAGGCAACATGTTCAAGCAATAGGGGAAGTGCAATTGGTTAAGTGCTGATTCAAAGGTTAGAGGGTGTTGGAGTTACACCGCGGCCGACCTTCCTCCAATCAGCCCGCCCGCCTGCCTGCTCGTGTCACCTCTGCTCCCTGTGAACTCGTGCATTGTGAATATATAGCTGAACCAATTGGAGAGGGACAAAAGCCTGCGCAAGCCAACCTTTTAACTAAAGCAACAAAGGAATCAAAGAGCTTTTATCTCAAGGGGATTTAAGCAGTTCACCTCCTTCTGAAGCCTTTTTTTTTTTTACAAAGGATCATTCTCAGAGACCTTGAGCTTACCCTCCATTGAAAGAACTGGCGTGATGATGCTGGTTACTGTTTGCTAATGAGGCTTTAAAATCCTGCTAAGCCGCAAGGAACGGCCTCGAGAGATTCATGGTTTAATAATAATGCTATTGCTAGTTGATGGCCAATAACTGCGACCTGCTTAGTTTTCCTTAATGAGGTTTGGCAGGTATTCTTAGAGTCTTGAGTGACTAAGTGTTTTGTACTTAATTAAAAAAAATTAAATGCATCTGTTAAGGTGTATTACACTGTCTGGTTAGTTGCCCAGTGTAGGTTGGGGTTTGATCATGAGAACTCAGGACTAAAAGGATTGGCATTGTCAAAACTAACTAGGTTGGAAAAGAAACTTGTTCCAATGGTGTCACGCTGCCTCCATAAACACCACCCTGTCTTTTGCCTTTTCTTAGCAGTCATGCAAAGTGATGAATCTGGGATAATGGTGCACACTTCACGTACAGTCCGTCCTCTAAGACATTATCATAGGTTGTTGCACTCAACACACCTGTACAATTTCTGCGTAAAGTGGGAATACTTGTGAGTTGTTGGTTTTGGAAAGTTACAAAAATCCTGGGGGGGAGGGGATACCAGGGGATACCAGACGCTGTTGCATGATCCAACAGGAACTTAGTTTGAAGCATGCCAACCAGCGATATGAGTTGTGCTTGGTATCAGATGTGTTGTTCTGTGCAGAGGCTAAACATGGTTTAGGTGCCAACCAATGCACGGCCTGAGAAAGGGCTTTTTTGATTTGTGTACTTCAAGGCAATTATCCTCCTATAAAGAAGAGGAATACCTAAAATCCAATGGAGTTATTAATCCCAGGGCGCTTTCAGGGTATAGGGGCAGTGGCTTAGTCCGTAGGGATTTGGCTTGAGGACCGAATGGTGGCCAGTTCTAGTCCAGCATGGACCAGAAATGACCAGAGTGTAGACTGGTAGCTGTTCAGGGTTAGGGTCCCTTGAGCACTGGACCAGCTGTTCGGAGGGCCTGACTATGACAGACCCTAATAATACTAATAAAGTATACCTTGTTCCTATTACAAGGAATCCAAGTTGTATCAACGGATCATATCCAAGATCAATAATCTTACAATCTCAATTTTTAGGCCAATACGGACAAAAAGTCCCCAAAGTCCTCAGAAACACTGAAGTTCAAACATCTGAGGAAGATTCTGTGGACTGCTATTAATGGACCTTCTTGAGAGATGGTTTCAAATCAGATGTGTTTCTGAAGCCATTCAAGGCCCTTTAAGTGTGTAGTGGGAACGTATTTGAGTCATTGCAGTGCTGCATCATTCGTCTTCAGGTTTTAATCCAGTTAGTTTGTAATCTGGAATGGGAGGGGGGATTAGCCACCCAGGCTGGAAAGTAAGTAGATGGTAATGCTGCCGGTCGGGTTTCATCCTCCGCGGTCCTCTCCTCTTTGGTCCTGTCTTTGACTGCAGCAAACAGGAGCTGAGGCTGACAACGTCCTGCTGGCTTGTCATTTTGAATCTCATCGCACTCGGATATCTTCCCGTCCTTATGAATCACCTCTGCTCTGCTCGTCAAAGGGTGCCATGCGATCACAATCTAACCAGTAAGCAGAGTGAAACTACTTCCTGCCAGGGGAGGGGAGGCTGAGTGGAGGGGCAGAGACCTCATTTAATCTCACGGGGATTATTGAGTAAAATTTCCTGTTTTACTGAGAGGGTTGTCTGAGCAACAAGTTAGATTTATTTTAGATAATGGCCATGTTCTGGTTTTGGTTTATTTAAACTGACACTTCCTAATCAGAGGTAATCCTGGTTTGTTTATACTGACAAACATTTGAAATCGGATCAAAACCTCAATCAAATGGAATTGTTCACACATGGTCAAACATATCCACTGAGGGAATGTACACTGTAGTTCAAACAAACAATGTGTAAACGTCTACATTTCCTGCTTCCTGACCGTGTTTCGGACTTTCTCCTGACCGGCTTTGTGTCTGTGAGACATATTTCTTTATGTAACTGTGTGTAATAGATTGGTAGGTGTAGCCTCTCTGTACACTCCCTGGTGAGTCACTGACATTTGCGCAGTGCCCTTGAGCGTAGAAACAAAGCGGAGGTGCTTCAGCTGGATGTCGGTGGGCTGGATGTTGAGGCGTTAGTGACACTGTAAGCAAACACACCCAGAGGAACAAAGGCTTTGGCTGCGAGTATTCTTTGGTCGTAAACTATCCCCAACTTCTAGTTTGGCAACATTTAGCCGCAGAATCCAACAGCTTGTAACGTAACGTAGCTTTCCTTACACAGTGCACGGCAGCTCACACTTTGGCATAAGTCTGTTTTTTAAATGATATATCTTTGAGTAGATGAGTCCCATATTCACTATCATTGTAGCTCTGTGTGTGGTCTTCACTATTCATTCATCTGCTGTTTGGTGCTGAGTAGATAATGTCCAGCGCAGTAGATCCAAAACAATGAGCTGAAAGACGCTAAAATGCTCAGTGGAACTGTCGAGTCTGGTAACAATTCTCACTGCTTTCAGATTTCCCAGTCCTTTGACCCTTTGTTAATATAACTGCATGACTGGAGCAGCTAGTAACAAACAGTCTGTGCAGACAAACAATGTTTCACTTATGATTTTTCTGGTCAACAATAAAAAGCAACCAGCGGTGGGACTTTATTAGGCCACAAACAAAGGAAGCTTGCAATGAAATGTCACATTGCAATTCACTGTGTACATCAAATGAAAGAAATAAAGCTGGAGCAGTTCCTTCTCACAGTCCAACGTTAAATACAATAACGACGAAATATAAGAAAAGAGAACAGGTTCTGCAGATGTTTGTGTGTGCAGCCTTCCCTAAAGCTTTGAAACTGTCAATGTGAGTGGAGAGAGATGGACAGTCGGGGCTCCTCTGTCACTCACCCTCATTAGCTGAATTGATTAGCTAAAGCAATCATTGACACACCCACAGGGGGAAATGATAAATGATGCCACTTTGAGCACAGAGGTCACTGCTTACTCAAGAGATGGGTGGAGCTGCTGAAGGCTCAGTTATCTGGGCTCTGTAAGCTTTGTGCAGCAGCTTGAAGCCGACGTCTCGGCTGTTTTCATGCCAACACTTTCAATAAACTCATCAGTATTAAGAAATGCTGTACTTAAGATGCCTGCACAACTTTTGGAAATCCTTTCTTTCAGTTTGCACGGAGCCAACAAACAAAGTCCAGGATAATATTCATGTGTACAGTTAAACATCTCGTGCACATAAGATAAGAAGGTTGTGTGTTCAGCAACTGTTAAACTACAGTTTAAATGTCTTTTTTCAACATTTCCATTGTCCGTAAAGACAATTATTCTGTCACTAAAAACTATTCTTGACCCCAAACAAAGATGTCACCTTGATTTTTATGACTTCTGTCACTCAAACATCATCGAAACAAACATTTGAATTGAAACAGAACATTAACTCAAGGCTCACTAACACGTTTGTTCTGGAACGAGTCAGCAGTAGTAAACACGTTGTTGTGTCGGTTATTACTAATGAAATACAAGTTGGATTTATCGTTGCGATGAGAAATGCAGGTTCAGCCGTTTTGCATAAAACCAAACAGTTGAAGCTCGTCAGCAACAATCATCCCGACTCTACAACCCGTGAAGGATCATAATCATTTGATTGCATCGCATCTTGTAACAGGTGGACACGACTGAAAACAAACCTCTGGACTGTGATGAGGATTAGGAGGAAGCACAGTGTGTCCTGGAAGAGATCTCTGAAGATGTTGAGCCATCGTTGTTCTTTATGATCCGGTTCCACATGTATACTCGGTGCTGCTTCACGGGCCTGTTGTCTGCCGTCGGCCCGGAAGATTAAGGCTGATGAGAGAAACGGGGGATGATGACGCTGAGCACACTTTGCTCATCGCTTTGTCTTTCAGCTCCTGTGTGTTTGAGCACTCTGTTTGAAGTGCAAACGCTGCCCCCTCCTCAGTGTGTGTGTGTGTGTGTGTGTGTGTGTGTGAGTGTGTGTGTGTGAGTGTATGTGTGTGTGTGTGTGTGTGTGTGTGTGTGTGTGTGTGTGTGTGGGCTCCGCTGGTCTCGACATGGCACAGAGATTTTAAAAGAGAGTTTATTATTGTGGCTTCACAGAGCTGGAGTCTGACCCAGCGCTTGTGTGTCATTAATAGTAATATGTGCATTTTACGTACTGATTTAAATCAGAACAGGCTCCTTCACGTAACGTAACGTAACGTTTCTTCATGAATTGTCACAAAGTGCTCGATGTTTGAGGAGCAGCCGACCTGCTGCTGTGTTGAAAGTGTTGTTTCATGCAGCTCAGCAGTCTTACGCTGTGTTGGCACGGCACGGCTCGAATCGCTCTTTTCTGGTTTTCCACTCGGGATAGTACCCGGTACTCAACACAGATTTAAAAGAAATGGCAGCTGGCAAAACTACTCCGTACAATTGTGCAGAGAAGTGCAGACGGTCCTCTGTTTAGTAGCAGATGAAAGGATTCAGTGAGTCCGCAGTGAAACTGGGCTGCACACGACGGAGACGATGGTGTTGGATGCTTCCACACGGAGGACAGAGCGTGCCTCCATAGAAAGGGCAATAACAGATGAATGTTATACAGGTACATTGTTGAATACACTTTTAACTGGTGTAACATTGAATGTGTAAAGGTAACTGAGATACAATTTCAGAGTGTGTATTTTTGAAAAACTTAAGATCAAACAGACGGTGTTACCACGGGAACAAGAGGAAGCTTCTCTCATAGATGTGTTTCATCTTCTTTACACAATTAGTGGAAAAGTGAAAGATTAATTCTTGTATGAAAGGTGCTATACAAATAAAGCTTATTATTACACCACATAACAAATGGCATCACTGTAGAATATCTTTCTAACTTCTTACGCTTCTTGTTCTCACTTTGAAGTATCCCTGCCATGTTTCAAGGAAACAAAAGCCAAGGTTTGCATCCCAATATGCCTTTTATCAAAGAATACAAGAAGGTGCCAATTCTGTCTTCATCAATAGTTTTCAAGAAACTGCATCACATGTGATTGTGAGTCAGTAATGTGGAGCTGCAGATGGTAAACATTTCAAATCCCCAAACATTTAATCAAATCCCCAAAGCGGCTGTAAAAGTGTGTGTGAAGAAACGTGCTCTGCGCTCCCTTAACACCCGGCGTGGAGGTGGGGGTGCCCTTGAGTGGGACATTGAGCCCCCAGCTGCTGCAGCACAAGGCTGAGCGTGTCTGTGAAAGAGCACACAGCTCCCGACACCGTCCTCACTAAATAAAGGTTTAAAGAGTAATCTGACTGTAGTGACTTACTGCTGTTTCTCTGTGATGTCACATTATGAACTGACAAACACGCTCAGTTCAGATGTTCACGTTCAGCCTCTTCAGAGTGCAGAGAAGCTCTCTGTTCGCTGAGCTCCTCCATGTTGCCTGGACGAAGACACGCAGCCATCTCAAACCTCTGTCTCCACCAGGGGAAGTTCCTCTATGTTCTGTTGCCGTGTGAGAGCAGCCGGACTAAAAACAGTTTTCAGGAAGAGCTGCAGAAGAGGTGGGAGGGAGGATGTGTGTGAGACGGTGGGGTCGGCTGAGCGTGTGATGGCACAGCAGTCAAAAACAAAAGTAGTGCAAGATATGTTTGAGTACCATTATATTCTATTATATTCCATTATATTATATTATATTATATTCCATTATATTATATTTATTCCACTATATTATATTCCATTATATTATGTTATATTATATTCCACTATATTATATTCCATTATATTATATTCCATTATATTATATTCCATTATATTATATTATATTCCACTATATTATATTCCATTATATTATATTCCACTATATTATATTCCATTATATTATATTCCACTATATTATATTCCTTATATTATATTATATTCCATTATATTATATTATATTCCATTATATTATATTCCATTATATTATATTATATTCCACTATATTATATTCCATTATATTATATTCCACTATATTATATTCCATTATATTATATTCCACTATATTATATTCCATTATATTATATTATATTCCATTATATTATATTATATTCCACTATATTATATTCCATTATATTATATTCCACTATATTATATTCCATTATATTATATTCCACTATATTATATTCCATTATATTATATTATATTCCATTATATTATATTATATTCCACTATATTATATTCCATTATATTATATTCCACTATATTATATTCCATTATATTATATTCCACTATATTATATTCCATTATATTATATTCCACTATATTATATTCCATTATATTATATTATATTCCACTATATTATATTCCATTATATTATATTCCACTATATTATATTCCATTATATTATATTATATTCCACTATATTATATTCCATTATATTATATTCCACTATATTATATTCCATTATATTATATTATATTCCATTATATTATATTATATTCCATTATATTATATTCCATTATATTATATTATATTCCACTATATTATATTCCATTATATTATATTCCACTATATTATATTCCATTATATTATATTCCACTATATTAATATTCCATTATATTATATTATATCCATTATATTATATTATATTCCACTATATTATATTCCATTATATTATATTCCACTATATTATATTCCATTATATTATATTCCACTATATTATATTCCATTATATTATATTATATTCCATTATATTATATTATATTCCACTATATTATATTCCATTATATTATATTAAACACTATATTATATTCCATTATATTATATTATATTCCACTATATTATATTCCATTATATTATATTCCACTATATTATATTCCATTATATTATAGTATATTCCACTATATTATTTCCATTATATTATATTCCACTATATTATATTCCATTATATTATCTTATATTCCACTATATTATATTCCATTATATTATGTTATTCCATTATATTATATTCCCATTATATTATATTATATTCCATTATATTATATTATATTCCATTATATTTATTCCATTATATTATATTATATTCCACTATATATATTCCATTATATTATATTCCACTATATTATATTCCATATATTATATTCCACTATATTATATTCCATTATATTATATTATATTCCATTATATTATATTATATTCCATTATATTATATTCCACTATATTATATTCCATTATATTATATTATATTCCATTATATTATATTATATTCCATTATATTATATTCCACTATATTATATTCCATTATATTATATTATATTCTACTATATTATATTCCATTATATTCCATTATATTATATTCCATTATATTATATTCCACTATATTATATTCCATTATATTATATTCCACTATATTATATTCCACTATATTATATTCCATTATATTATATTCCATTATATTATATTCCACTATATTATATTCCATTATATTATATTATATTATATTCCATTATATTATATTCCACTATATTATATTCCATTATATTATATTCCACTATATTATATTCCATTATATTATATTCCATTATATTATATTCCATTATATTATATTCCATTAATATATTCCATTATATTATATTCCATTATATTATATTATATTCCACTATATTATATTATATTCCATTATATTATATTATATTATATTATATTCCACTATATTATATTCCATTATATTATATTATATTCCATTATATTATATTCCATTATATTATATTATATTCCACTATATTATATTCCATTATATTATATTATATTCCACTATATTATCTTCCATTATATTATATTATATTCCATTATATTATATTCCATATTATATTCCACTATATTTATTCCATTATATTATATATATTCCATATATTATATTATATTCCACTATATTATATTCCATTATTATATTCCACTATTTATATTCCATTATATTATATTCCACTATATTATATTCCATTATATTATATTATATTCCATTATATTATATTATATTCCACTATATTATATTCCATTATATTATATTCCACTATATTATATTCCATTATATTATATTATATTCCACTATATTATATTCCATTATATTATATTCCATTATATTATATTCCACTATATTATATTCCATTATATTATATTATATTCCATTATATTATATTATATTCCACTATATTATATTCCATTATATTATATTCCACTATATTATATTCCATTATATTATATTATATTCCACTATATTAGATTCCATTATATGATATTCCACTATATTATATTCCATTATATTATATTATATTCCATTATATTATATTATATTCCATTATATTATATTCCATTATATTATATTATATTCCACTATATTATATTATATTCCATTATATTATATTATATTATATTCCACTATATTATATTCCATTATATTATATTATATTCCATTATATTATATTCCATTATATTATATTTATTCCCATTATATTCCATTATATTATTATTCCACTATATTATATTCCATTATATTATATTCCACTATATTATATTCCATTATATTATATTATATTCCATTATATTATATTATATTCCATTATATTATATTCTACTATATTCTATTCTATTCTATTCTATTATATTCTACTATATTCTATTCTATTCTACTCTATTCTATTCTACTATATTCTATTCTACTATATTCTATTCTATTCTACTATATTCTATTCTACTCTATTCTACTCTATTCTATTCTACTATATTCTATTCTACTATATTCTATTCTATTCTATTCTATTATTCCATATATTATATTTATATATCCATTATATTATATTATATTATGAGTTAATTCTCCAGGTTTCTGATGTGTTTTCTCTTAAAAAGCAACTAAAAACCTGTTTCAGTTTATGCAGAAAATAAAGCCTGTGGTTCACTTTAGCCTAAATGTGCATCAGATACTGATCTGCTAACTGTAAGCATGATATAAATGTCCTCTTATAGCTCTTTAGTAAATGTTCATAGATGTTTCAAGTGACTACCTTTTGCAGTTGATTTGTTCAGTTGTGGCCTCAGAACACATTGTGAAGTGGTCAGCTCCAGGCTGAATAAAGGATTCACAAGGAGCTGAAGGAAGGAGAAACAGCCCCGTCTTAATTATAGAGCAGCTCTCGCCGCTCGCTCTTAGTGCTCCAGGGTCATTATTAATGGCTTATAGTGTGGAAATTGACACCGTGGGAAATAGCCGCAGCCATCATCGTCATTATGAACAGCACTCTCTTTCCTCCGGCTTGAGTTTTGCTATATTTGCAGCAGACTATTAAATATAACTCCCCAGCAAGTGACATAAAGACTGTCTAGTTGCACGTTGGTAAGAGAGCGTAGCCTGAGGGGACTTTCGGAGGTCTGTGTCCTCCATCATTCCTGACGGGCCTAGTGGGCAGGTGGTAAAAATATAGATCCTACTCTTCTGGATCCCAAAGCTGTCCTCCTGTCAGAGCGGCTTGTACCAGGCTGCAGGAGCAGGAGGCGCTGCTGGCAGAGCGCTAAACATTTCCAGATGCTGCAGACTGAACTGTGGGAGTGGAACCAGCGGTGGGCCGACCCTGAGGCCTGCAGGACCACTTTAAACCACTAATAGCGGGTTTTTCAAGCCCGACACTGGTAGTTTGTGGAGCACCAACAGGCGCTCTTATGTGCCGATATTCATTACAATAAACAACACTTGTCTGACACACTGGAGTTGGTGGTTTGTAGTCGAGGGGACATTAAGCTTATTACAGGAAATTATAAAAGCAATAATCTTTGTAAGAAAAGAGTTTAAAAGAGCAGTTAGATCGTTGTAACTTTAACTCTCTATTGAAACCTTTTATAGTAAAGTATTGTAAGTATTCAGGGTTAGTGGAGTAAATAGAGTTAGAATCAGGAAAGATCTAAATCTGCTCCAGTGCTTAATTAGATTAGTTTAAATAAACAACTATTTTATATCATATCAATATTGTATCATATCAATATCATATCAATATCGTATCGTATCACTATTGTATCATATCAATATCATATCGTATCAATATCGTATCAATATTGTATATCAATATCGTATCGTATCAATATTGTATCATATCAATATCATATCGTATCAATATCGTATCAATATCAATATCATATCAATATCATATCAGTATCGTATCAATATCGTATCAATATCGTATCGTATCACTATTGTATCATATCAATATATCATATCAATATCGTATCAATATCATATCGTATCAGTATTGTATCATATCAATATCGTATCAATATTGTATCATATCAATATCATATCGTATCAATATTGTATCATATCAATATCGTATCGTATCAATATTGTATCATATCAATATCATATCGTATCAATATCGTATCAATATCAATATCATATCAATATCATATCAGTATTGTATCATATCAATATCATATCAATATCGTATTGTATCAATATCATATCAATATCATATCGTATCAATATCGTATCAATATTGTATCATATCAATATCAATATCATATCAATATCATATCAATATTGTATCAATATCAATATCATATCAATATCATATCAATATTGTATCATATCAATATCAATATCATATCATATCAATATCGTATCGTATATACGTATCGTATCAATATATCAATATCGTATCGTATCAATATCGTATCGTATCAATATCATATCAATATCAATATCGTATCAATATCATATCAATATCAATATCGTATCAATATCGTATCGTATCAATATCATATCAAATCAATATTGTATCATATCAATATCATATCAATATCAATATCAATATCATATCAAAATTGTATCAATATCATATATCAATATCGTATCAATATCGTATCAATATCGTATCATATCAATATCATATCAAAATTGTATCATATATCAATATCATATCAATATCATATCAAAATTGTATCAATATCATATATCAATATCGTATCAATATCGTATCAATATCGTATCATATCAAAATTGTATCAATATCGTATCAATATCGTATCAATATCGTATCATATCAAAATTGTATCAATATCATATCAATATCATATCAATATCGTATCGTATCAATATCATATCAATATCGTATCAATATCATATCAAATCAATATTGTATCATATCAATATCGTATCAATATCATATCAATATCATATCAATATCGTATCGTATCAATATCATATCAATATCGTATCAATATCATATCAAATCAATATTGTATCATATCAATATCATATCATATCAATATCATATCAAAATTGTATCAATATCATATCATATCAATATCGTATCAATATCGTATCATATCAATATCATATCAATATCGTATCAATATCGTATCATATCAATATCGTATCAATATCGTATCATATCAATATCATATCAACATCATATCAATATCGTATCAGTATCATATCAATATCATATCAATATCGTATCAATATCATATCAATATCGTATCATATCAATATCGTATCATATCAATATCATATCAATATCATATCAAAATTGTATCAATATCAGTATCATATCAATATCATATCAACATCAAAATCGTATCAATATCATATCAATATCGTATCATATCAATATCATATCAATATCATATCAAAATCGTATCAATATCATATCAATATCGTATCATATCAATATCATATCAAATATCATATCAATATCGTATCATATCAATATCATATCAATATCATATCAATATCATATCAACATTGTATCAATATCAGTATCATATCAATATCATATCAACATCAAAATCGTATCAATATCATATCAAAATTGTATCAATATCAGTATCATATCAATATCATATCAACATCAATATCGTATCAATATCGTATCAGTATCAATATCGTATCAATATCGTATCAGTATCATATCAATATTGTATCAATATCAATATCATATCAATATCGTATCAATATCGTATCAGTATCATATCAATATCATATCAATATTGTATCAATATCAATATTGTATCAATATCGTATCAATATCATATCAATATCGTATCAATATCATATCAATATCGTATCAGTATCATATCAATATCATATCAATATCGTATCATATCAATATTGTATCAATATCGTATCAATATCATATCAATATTGTATCAATATCGTATCATATCAATATCGTATCAATATTGTATCAATATCGTATCAATATCATATCAATATTGTATCAATATCATATCAATATTGTATATCAATATCGTATCGTATCAATATTGTATCATATCAATATCATATCGTATCAATATCGTATCAATATCAATATCATATCAATATCATATCAGTATCGTATCAATATCGTATCAATATCGTATCAATATCAATATCATATCAATATCATATCAGTATCGTATCAATATCGTATCAATATCGTATCGTATCACTATTGTATCATATCAATATATCATATCAATATCGTATCAATATCATATCGTATCAGTATTGTATCATATCAATATCGTATCAATATTGTATCATATCAATATCATATCGTATCAATATTGTATCATATCAATATCGTATCGTATCAATATTGTATCATATCAATATCATATCGTATCAATATCGTATCAATATCAATATCATATCAATATCATATCAGTATTGTATCATATCAATATCATATCAATATCGTATTGTATCAATATCATATCAATATCATATCGTATCAATATCGTATCAATATTGTATCATATCAATATCAATATCATATCAATATCATATCAATATTGTATCAATATCAATATCATATCAATATCATATCAATATTGTATCATATCAATATCAATATCATATCAATATCATATCAATATCGTATCGTATCAATATATCAATATCGTATCGTATCAATATCGTATCGTATCAATATCATATCAATATCAATATCGTATCAATATCATATCAATATCAATATCGTATCAATATCGTATCGTATCAATATCATATCAAATCAATATTGTATCATATCAATATCATATCAATATCAATATCAATATCATATCAAAATTGTATCAATATCATATATCAATATCGTATCAATATCGTATCAATATCGTATCATATCAATATCATATCAAAATTGTATCATATATCAATATCATATCAATATCATATCAAAATTGTATCAATATCATATATCAATATCGTATCAATATCGTATCAATATCGTATCATATCAAAATTGTATCAATATCGTATCAATATCGTATCAATATCGTATCATATCAAAATTGTATCAATATCATATCAATATCATATCAATATCGTATCGTATCAATATCATATCAATATCGTATCAATATCATATCAAATCAATATTGTATCATATCAATATCGTATCAATATCATATCAATATCATATCAATATCGTATCGTATCAATATCATATCAATATCGTATCAATATCATATCAAATCAATATTGTATCATATCAATATCATATCATATCAATATCATATCAAAATTGTATCAATATCATATCATATCAATATCGTATCAATATCGTATCATATCAATATCATATCAATATCGTATCAATATCGTATCATATCAATATCGTATCAATATCGTATCATATCAATATCATATCAACATCATATCAATATCGTATCAGTATCATATCAATATCATATCAATATCGTATCAATATCATATCAATATCGTATCATATCAATATCGTATCATATCAATATCATATCAATATCATATCAAAATTGTATCAATATCAGTATCATATCAATATCATATCAACATCAAAATCGTATCAATATCATATCAATATCGTATCATATCAATATCATATCAATATCATATCAAAATCGTATCAATATCATATCAATATCGTATCATATCAATATCATATCAAATATCATATCAATATCGTATCATATCAATATCATATCAATATCATATCAATATCATATCAACATTGTATCAATATCAGTATCATATCAATATCATATCAACATCAAAATCGTATCAATATCATATCAAAATTGTATCAATATCAGTATCATATCAATATCATATCAACATCAATATCGTATCAATATCGTATCAGTATCAATATCGTATCAATATCGTATCAGTATCATATCAATATTGTATCAATATCAATATCATATCAATATCGTATCAATATCGTATCAGTATCATATCAATATCATATCAATATTGTATCAATATCAATATTGTATCAATATCGTATCAATATCATATCAATATCGTATCAATATCATATCAATATCGTATCAGTATCATATCAATATCATATCAATATCGTATCATATCAATATTGTATCAATATCGTATCAATATCATATCAATATTGTATCAATATCGTATCATATCAATATCGTATCAATATTGTATCAATATCGTATCAATATCATATCAAAATTGTATCAATATCATATCAATATCGTATCATATCAATATTGTATCAATATCATATCAATATTGTATCAATATTGTATCAATATCATATCAATATTGTATCAATATTGTATCAATATCGTATCATATCAATATCATCAATATCGTATCAATATCGTATCATATCAATATCATATCAATATTGTATCAATATTGTATCATATCAATATCATATCAATATTGTATCATATCAATATCATATCAATATTGTATCAATATCGTATCAATATCATATCAATATTGTATCAATATCGTATCATATCAATATTGTATCAATATTGTATCAATATTGTATCAATATCGTATCATATCAATATCATATCAATATCGTATCATATCAATATCATATCAATATTGTATCAATATTGTATCAATATCGTATCATATCAATATCGTATCATATCAATATCATATCAATATTGTATCATATCAATATTGTATCATATCAATATCATATCAATATTGTATCATATCAATATCGTATCATATCAATATCATATCAATATTGTATCAATATCGTATCATATCAATATCGTATCAATATTGTATCAATATCGTATCATATCAATATCATATCAATATTGTATCATATCAATATTGTATCATATCAATATCATATCAATATTGTATCAATATCGTATCATATCAATATTGTATCAATATTGTATCATATCAATATCGTATCATATCAATATTGTATCATATCAATATTGTATCATATCAATATCATATCAATATTGTATCATATCAATATTGTATCAATATCGTATCATATCAATATCATATCAATATTGTATCATATCAATATTGTATCAATATCGTATCATATCAATATATCAATATTGTATCAATATTGTATCATATCAATATCGTATCAATATCGTATCAATATCATATCAATATCATATCAATATCGTATCATATCAATATTGTATCATATCAATATTGTATCATATCAATATTGTATCAATATTGTATCATATCAATATCGTATCAATATCGTATCAATATCATATCAATATCATATCAATATTGTATCATATCAATATTGTATCAATATTGTATCATATCAATATCGTATCATATCAATATATCAATATCGTATCATATCAATATATCAATATCGTATCAATATCATATCAATATCGTATCATATCAATATCATATCAATATCGTATCATATCAATATCATCAATATCGTATCAATATCGTATCAGTATTGTGATATGAGACTCGATACCGTCTTAGATTTACAGTGGCGTCACTTCGCAGAGTTGTTTGTCGTTGAATCCACGTTACTGATGATTATTTAGCATCTCATTGTGTAAATATGTTTTTATACATCGTTGCAATATAGATGTTGTAATATTACATTTTCACTCTGTGTCCACGACGACAGGGTTTGTAATTGACTTTACTTATTTCAGCGCACCAACTTACAGTAATTCAATATACACACATCATATAATATTTCCTCCTGGTTGCTGAGCGGATTCAAATGAGCGCAGTAACGTTGGCTGAGTGACGTCCCTCAAACGAGTAACTTACAGGTTGATGGTGCAGCAGGATCCTGTCGAGGTTTAATCAGAGCTGCTCTACAACCATCAGCATTTACAAAAGTATTTGACAAACAAACATAGATTTCTGCATCAGTGTCACGTCAGGCCGCCGCCTCGTGCCGAGCACAGCGCTCTTATTTATTGGCCCTCTTTTCCACCATCGTTGGCCTCAGTGCGCCATCGCTCTCCGGGCTATTTTTATCCATCCAGGCGAACATGTCTGCATCCTTCCCCCGGCCCGCACCCATAACTCCTCTCTGTGTCCAAACACACGCTGACAAGAAATAGGTCTGCAGCTTTACAACAGGCTGCTGTTTCACATGAACAGCTCCACTCTCATCTCACATCTATGTGCCTCACACATGCTCTGTGTGTGTGTGTGTGTGTGTGTGTGTGTGTGTGTGTGTGTGTGTGTGTGTGTGTGTGTGTGTGTGTGTGTGTGTGTGTGTGTGTGTGTAAATGATGAAAGTAATACAAGAAACCGACAGGGACATCTGGCCTAATTCCAATAGAAAATGGAATGGGATTAGTGCCTCCCTTCTCACTGTGTGTGTGTGTGTGTGTGTTTTCCTGTGTGAGTGTATACGTGTGTGTTTTTGTCGAGAATCAAGGCAACAATGGGGCTCGGCAGCAGCAGCCAGCTGCCTGATCTGTGCAGCGCTGATGAACAGGGAGGAAACAGAGCCGCTGTCGCTGCTGCTCAACACCTTCCTGTGTGTGTGTGTGTGTGTGTGTGTGTGTGTGTGTGTGTGTGTGTGTGTGTGTGTTTCATGCCTGCCTGGCTGCACAACCCAGACAGATCAGTCATCCACATGACATTGATCACACTCATCATTTCTCCTGGCTTACAGTTGCAGTCTTTGTTATCTACACTGTACTAATGTTGTGTAATCTAATGGATAAGAAGTTTAACCGGCAGCTTTGTGCGTCTGATTTAACGGCTGATAATCACACACTTTATTTATTCTCTCCTTTGCTGCTGCAGAGTTACACGATTAGAGCGTCTCTTCCTCACTGAACGCCTGCTCATGGATTAAACCCCCCCCCCCCCCCCCCCCCCCTCTTTTCTTCTCTCTCCATCACAGTGCCGGTCCCAAAGGAGACAACATCTACGAGTGGAGGTCGACCATCCTGGGCCCTCCAGGCTCCGTGTACGAGGGAGGAGTGTTCTTCCTGGACATCGCCTTCACACCAGACTATCCCTTCAAACCTCCCAAGGTGAGTGTAGCCCCCCCCCCCACACACACACACGCTCCACCCAGAGCTTTGAACAAAGTCTCCATTGTCCCTGCAGGCTGTCAGCTTTAACCCTGTTGTCCAACAGCAATGACTTGTTCAAGGTTCACCTGCAGCACGCTGACCTGTAACACCTGTAACACCTGTAACACTAGTAACACCTGTAACACTAGTAACACCAGTAACACCTGTAACACCAGTAACACCTGCAGCACGCTGACCTGTAACACCTGTAACACCAGTAACACCTGTAACACCTGTAACACCAGTAACACCTGTAACACCTGTAACACCAGTAACACCTGTAACACTAGTAACACCTGTAACACTAGTAACACCTGTAACACCTGTAACACCAGTAACACCTGTAACACCAGTAACACCAGTAACACCTGCAGCACGCTGACCTGTAACACCAGTAACACCTGTAACACCAGTAACACCTGTAACACTAGTAACACCTGTAACACCAGTAACACCTGTAACACTAGTAACACCTGTAACACCTGTAACACCTGTAACACTAGTAACACCTGTAACACTAGTAACACCTGCAGCACGCTGACCTGTAACACCTGTAACACCAGTAACACCTGTAACACCAGTAACACCTGTAACACTAGTAACACCTGCAGCACGCTGACCTGTAACACCAGTAACACCTGTAACACCAGTAACACCTGTAACACTAGTAACACCTGCAGCACGCTGACCTGTAACACCTGTAACACTAGTAACACCTGTAACACTAGTAACACCTGTAACACCAGTAACACCTGTAACACTAGTAACACCTGTAACACTAGTAACACCTGTAACACCTGTAACACTAGTAACACCTGTAACACTAGTAACACCTGCAGCACGCTGACCTGTAACACCTGTAACACCAGTAACACCTGTAACACCAGTAACACCTGTAACACTAGTAACACCTGCAGCACGCTGACCTGTAACACCAGTAACACCTGTAACACTAGTAACACCTGCAGCACGCTGACCTGTAACACCTGTAACACCTGTAACACCTATAACACCAGTAATACCTGTAACACCAGTAACACCTGTAACACCAGTAACACCTGTAACACCAGTAACACCTGTAACACCTGTAACACCAGTAACACCTGCAGCACGCTGACCTGTAACACCAGTAACACCAGTAACACCTGTAACACCTGTAACACCTGTAACATCTGTAACACCTGTAACACCAGTAACACCAGTAACACCTGTAACACCTGTAACACCTGTAACCTGCACTGAACACAGACGATGAGCTCTTTTTATTCTGGGAATTTAATTAATTAATATGACGATATTTATTATTAACAACCTTTTTTAATTTACAAAATCAAAAAATAACTTAAACTTAAAACAGACAGTCTATCACTTCATCTTATACTTAATTTATTTATATATTTTAACTTATTTAGCCTTTTGATCTTTTCGATGCATATTTAATGAGCCCGCTCAGAGACGGCTTCTCTGTAATTGTTGTGCAGATGATAAATAACTTGAGTGAGTGAAGCGTTAAATGATCTCACTGCAGGTGAACTTAGAATATAAAACATTTATTTTATTTTGCATCTTAGAAATACAATAAAGTACAAAAGGTTCTGCTTTAAGTTTCAGCACATTGTTTATCACTAACCGTGTGTATACTTGTAGAGGCTCAGTAAACAGCTGGTCACGACAGCAAACAGAGCGTTTTTGTGGGGGACTATTTTCAACGGCGGATGAATCCACATTTAGTGCTCGAGTGAGTATTCGTGGCATCAGGAAGATGTGTGTGTGGGGTTGAGTCAAAATAAACTACTGTGTGTGTTAGTGGTGATGCAGTGCAGCAGTGTGTGTCTGTAGGTCACAGAGGAAGATACACACACACACACACACACACACACACACACAGCCCTAGTATATACGTTCATCACTAGATCAGCTCACAACCAGAACAACATATATAATATATATCAAATTTAAACCGTTATTGTGTCCACTTCTGATAGACTTGGCTTCCCTCCGGTGATATATATATATTAATATATATATATATATATGTATATATATATATATATATTATTAATATATATATATGTTATATATATAATTAATACATATATATATTGTATATATATATTAATACATATATATATATGTATTAAATATATATAATTATATAATATTATATAATATATAATTATTAATATAATACTGTTATTAATATATATAATATATATATATATATATATATATATATATATATGTATTAATATATATATATATATTATATATATATATTCAATACATATATATATATTATATATATTAATATATATATTAATCTATATTACTATCTATATATAATATATATATATATATATATATATATATATATATATATATATATATATATATATATATATTAGTATGGCCCTTTCAGCAGCCACTGGGCTTTGCTTTATGCTTGAGAAGTGAACGAGTCTTTTGGACACAGCTCGTACAGAAATGATCCTTAAATGGCACCAAGCTATTTCTTTTACGACCTTCTGTCAAAGAGCAGAAATATCCTCATAATAATATCTGCTTATTAAATCTCCTTATTTCCTCATGTAAATCAGAATTTTGGTCGTTTTACGCTTTTTTAATTTGAGTTAAGTTCTTATACGCTAGAAGTTTGGTTCATTTTGGGAAATATAAAAACAGGATTGTTAAATAATAATCATTTTATTTATACAACACTTTTCAAGTGATTTCCAGTTTAAAAGAGAATATATGAAGTATTTATACTTTATACAAACAATACCAGTAAAAGACCTCTTGGATTTAAAAGGTATAAAATATAAAACAATGACACTGAAAGAAGCTCAATATAAATGTGATACGACAATAAAGCTCAGCAATATAAAGAGGAAACACTAAGTGATGCAATAATGGAAAAGGAAATGTAGTGAAGTGGAGGCCATCTTGTAAAAGTGAGTTTTAAGGAGGCACTTCAGCGGCAGTGTGAGGGGGGGGGGGGCTGCTTCAGAGAGAAACCCTTTCATACAACGTGAAAAGGTTTTTATACAAAACTCTTGGACGTGTAGAGTGAAGTGATTTTAATGAAATGAAAACATCTGCTTTGAGAAGTGTTTTAATTTATAACGTTATATAAACAAACCCGCCTGCGGGGTTCAGAGGGGAACACTGAATTCAATTCCAACTGCTGTTGTGCATCCTCCAGCTCTGACTGGGGGGTCCCGAGGCGTTCCCAGTGAGGAGATATAATCTCTCCACCGAGTCCTGGGTCTTCCCCAGGGTCTCCTCCTAGCTGTACCTGGAACACCTCCCTAGGGAGGCGCCCAGGTGGCTCCTTACTAGATGAACCACCTCAACTGGCTCCTTTCAACGTAAAGCAGCAGCGGCTCTACTCCGAGTCTCTCCTGATGGCTGAGCTTCTCACCCTATCTCTAAGGGAGACGCCACCCGTCTGAGAAAACACATCTCGGCCGCTTGTACCCGTGATCTCGTTCTTTCTGGATTTGATTTGTAGAGTTGTGAGTTGTCGGGTTTTTGATCAGCAGTGTGGTGAGAAAGTGGAGGCCCAGTGAGCAACAGCGTCCCGCACGACGAGCTGAAGCCTCCTTCTGAGCTGTGATTAGGAACGTGGACATAAGTTCTAATGCAGGAGGTTGAATCTGTCTTCAGAGAGTAATCCATCGTAACGTTACCTTGAGGAGCTGCAGAGGTTCCGTACGACACAACACACACTAGCTGCGTTACGCTCACGTTATCACTGTGAGCGCAGCAGGCTGCACATTCTGCATCCCTTACATCCAGAACTCCCTCGTTCAGGACCAAAGCCAACAAACAGAAACTTCTCTTCGTAGAGCCGAAGGAAACGATGTTTCATTTCAAACGCAATTCAGATCAGAAACGTGGGGCGGACATGTCCCCCCGCCTACATTACGCCCATGCTGGCAGGCGGAGGGGGAGACGGCGCTCGTCTGAACTCTTGGCTGCTTGTTCTTCCAGCCTGGCTGTGAGCTGTGCCGTCCAGCGGCTCGACCCGACAGCTGCAGCTGCTCGCTGACGTTGGGATGGTAAGGCCGGTTAAGGCTGACACTGATACTCTTAGATGAGGTTGAAGGTGACGAGGACATTTGCTTCAGTGTTTGTATTGAGGTCCAACGTGAGGACCGGTTCAGCAGAAGAGATTAAACTCCTCTAACACCCCCCCCCCCTCCATTGACTACACTCAGCTGCACACTTTTATCTTCCTCTGCATGATATCTCATCAAACTATTTAACATGAAGAGCAAGTGAAGCTTGTTACAGTCGCTCCTTTAAACCAAACCTCTGCATTAAGATCTCTCGTGATGAGCGCCCTAATATGACACCGACCGTCACATCTGTACTGTAGCTCGGGAGCTAAAGGGACAGTTTGGATGTTTTGGGGTTCTATGAGGCATCCATAGTCCGCGTATGATCTGCAGACGATGGCGGCACGCTAACCAATGTTACCAACATTTTAAACACCTTAAAAACAATATCCGCACGCTGTACGCTTTATTCACAATGTTTTTACTGCAGTCAGATATTCCTTTTTCAGAAGGTGTTATCTTTTCTCTCAATTCACCAGGCTCCATTGACAAAAACAGTACTTTTACCTCCCAGAACACGGGAGCTGCTGATTTCCCGCTGCCTCCACCAGTTAGACAGTTTGTGTTATTGTGTGACTTTTGGTTAGTTCAGTTTTCACCAAAGTCGCACAATAACACAAACTAACTAACGGAGCGAGGCAGCGGGAGATCAGCAGCTCCCATGTTCTGGGAGGTAAAAGTACTGTTTTTGTCAATGGAGTCTGGTGATTTGAAGAGAGCAGCGAGAACAGTCTGCCTGCGAGGTAAAGCAGTGAATATGTTCTAAATATAGAGAACACTTAAACTGATTGATTTTTTCCGGTGGCTAAAATATGTTTTGCTGCCCCCCCCCCCACCCTTGCCCTGCAGAACATTGTTAGCGTCCTGTCTGTTTTTTCCAAACTGGGGGAGTGCAGACCGCCAGCTGCTGTGGGATAAGTACCTCAAACAACTTCAACGCTTGCACATTCAGACTCTCCCTCTCAGACCTCTGCTTCCACCGTTCTGACAACCGAATGTGATGAAGTGCTTTGATCTTCAGCGACTTAAAGACGGCACCCCCTCCCCAGAGGAACGTCCCTTAGTCTAAACATATATTAAAAGACGTTGGCGTTTGTTGTTTTTGATATTCATATTGATGTATACAGGGTCTCCTGTGTGTTGTGATGCAGCGTGAGGATCCAGAGGTTGTTGTTGGAGGCAGAGGGATGAATCCGTGACACGGGGGGGGGGGGATGTCGGATTAGACCCGCAGCTTTTGTTACACGGAGGCAGCATCATAATCTATTAGCATCAACTATGATGGGATTACAGGCTGTTGATGAGAACACAGGCCGGCCGAGGATCTTCTTCATGGCCGCCAGCATTAGCATGCCACCTCTAACCCGTCCCAGCGGAGGTGTAAGAACAGAAGAGGGGCGACTCAGACACGGCCCTCCCCCCGTCCCCCGTCCCCCCCTCGTCTCCCGCCTGCCTTTCTTTCTTGTCACATCTCCGGAAATCCTTTCATGTGATGAAGAAGACGGTTTATTGTTCTGTCACGAGTCAGACGGCGTCCCCTCAGCGTGGAATGTGTGGAAGAGGCTGGGTGAGGGTTGTCTGTTGCTCATAACAAGGAGATGTGAAGGGAGTTAATGAGAGGACAAAAGAGAGGGGGGGAGCACAACCCTGCGCTGCCTGTCCTGGTCAGCAGCAGAGAGGTCAAAGGTCACTCCTTAATGTTGTGCTCTTCAGTCTCATCCTGCAGAGACGCGTGCGTCAGTCGTCCCTGTATTGATCCGTTCACTGCAGAGCAGAAGCTGCGATAATGTTCATGAACGCTTTAGTTTATCGGCAGACGTCCGTCAATCAATCAGAATGTGTGATTGTGTTTCTCCGGCTGACTGAGACGTGCACGTGTGTTCACGAGAAGGCTCGTCGGCAGAACATCACTTTGTCATAATGCTTCAACTGTTCTGTGTGTTTGTGTCTGCAGATTGTTTTAAGTTGATTTGTGGGTTCACAGCTTTAATGAACTGAAGAGAAGATGTCCACTCAGTATACATATCACACTTACCCAGAGGCGTTTAATTACATGTGTTTGTGTAAAAGAAGTGGAGCTCTAACGTCGGTGGTGTTCTCCTCCCTCGTGTGTCCAGGTGACTTTCCGTACGAGGATCTATCACTGCAACATCAACAGTCAGGGCGTCATCTGCCTGGACATCCTGAAGGACAACTGGAGTCCTGCCCTCACCATCTCCAAGGTCCTGCTGTCCATCTGCTCCCTGCTCACTGACTGCAACCCTGGTGAGAGCTCACACACACACACACACACACACACACACACACACACACACACACACTCTTGTGCTCGTCATATCTCCCTCCACGTTCAGCTGTGGCAGGTTGACTGACGTCTCCATTCTGTGGTGATAATGTGTCAGAGTGAAGCGTCGTGCTCTTTGTAGACGCAGTGTTCAGGGAGGACAGACAGACAGACAGACAGACAGACAGGCAGACAGACAGACAGGCAGACAGACAGACATGCAGACAGACAGGCAGACACACAGACAGACAGACAGCAGAGAACATACCAAAGATATGAGGTATAAATGTTCCTCGTCGTGGTCGCTTTCCCCGAATAAAATAAACGTAGTCTATCTTTAAAAAGATTCTAATATGTATAAATATTCTGCACAAGCTCAAACTTTAAAGCTGAAGTCTCAGTTGGAGCCTCAGACATCCTGTATCAGTTATAGTGACGGCGTTAGAATGTAATGAAACCAGGTGAGAGTTGTGAGTTACAGGTGAGACATTCAAACGCTTCCTGCATGAAACACGTCCGTGATGAAGACTCAGATCAGCTGCAGGACCTTCTTCAGCCTCTTGTTGTGCTGCTTCTCGTGCACGTGCAAAGTGTTTAAAGCTGTGTCAGCGTCAAATAACGACGAGGCTGCACTAAGATTATTAATATTAAACTATGAGTAGAAGATTCTGTTTCAATATATACTTGTTGACGTTTAGCTTTTGAAAAACACATTTGTGTTACTGCGGTCAAAGAACGGGTTGCTCTCCCGCTGTATGAACTAATAATATAATATATATATATATAATATAATATATATATATATATATATATATATATACAGTAACTCTGAGTATAAACACCAGCCTGCAAACAGCTGACGGCCTTCAAGCACATTGGATCCATTATGTTCCAGTTTAGCAGCCGAGCACAGACCAGTTAGACCTGCTCCTCCGTCTGCTGGGACGCAGGGTTCAAGTGAGCGAGCAGAGGTGGGGAAAGAGATCTGTGAGAGGAAGAGGAGGACGGGGAGGAAGAGGAGGACAGGGAGGAAGAGGAGGACGGGGAGTGAGCGCGGCAGGAGAATGGCAGGTGATTTCACATGTGTGGAAGGAGATGGTAACGGACAGGCGAGAGCGAGGGGGGGGCTGCTCTCTGTGGGGATCGGCAGCAGAGATTCTCCCTCCGTGGGCGGACATGAGAAAAGCTCTTCCTCCTGGACGCTTTCAGATGCTGGCGAGATGAAACGAGACGATTCCTTTTAAACTAAGACACAAAAGAGACTTGATCGTCACGGCGCCACCAGCTTCAGCGCCAAAGCTTCCCGCCGCTCTGTCTGCCTCTTGCCTCATCGAAAAGGATCCTCCGTCTCCTGCGAACATCTTCTCTGCGTGCAGGCGGCGCTCGTCTGTAGCTCGCTACAGCGGGGGAAGAGGATTGAATGACAGTTAATCAACTCTCCACATCTCTACCTGGGGCTTCCTGCTGCTGGTGGGGGCTCGGCCACATGCCGATCCGATCCGACGCAGCCGCAGGATTTCTGTCTCCTCTTTTTCCTGTCCAAAAAGTCATCTTCCATCCCTAACCGAGCCGGAGGGGCGCTGGACGTGCATCAGGCTGATGTGTGTCTGCAGCGCGTCAGACCTGCGACGACACGTCGACAGGAAGCTGTCGGTCGTTATCTACAATATATATACAAACATATATAATACGGTAATATCAACATCATCATCCAGAGTCAACAACAGCGACTCATTAAAGCACAACATTCAACAAGATGATAATAATAATTAAACTCACTCACACATAAATCCATGTTAGATAATTAAACATACGAAAGATTAACAGATTATTACAGAGAGACTGTGGAAACATAAAACACATAAAGAGTTCATAAAACAACTCTGATTATTATATATATATATATATATATATATTATCTATTATATATTATATATTATGTTCATAAATAAAATGAAATCAAACAAAATCTTTGTTTTCGTTAATAATAGATTTTAAGTTTTAAGTTTGTTAAATATGACAACATGACTTCAGAGTGATAATAATTATTGAGATGTTGAATATAATCTGGAGACTAAAACAGTTTTCTTTCACTAACAAAACACTAAGATTATATTTACACAATGAGACACGTGGAGGAGGCGTCTAAAGATTCAAACAAACTGCATCCCGCTGCTGCATCCTGCTGCTGCATCCTGCTCCAGCATCCCGCTGCTGCATCCTGCTGCTGCATCCCGCTGCTGCATCCTGCTGCATCCATCCCGCTGCTGCATCCCGCTGCTGCATCCCGCTGCTGCATCCCGCTGCTGCATCCTGCTGCTGCATCCATCCCGCTGCTGCATCCTGCTGCTGCATCCTGCTGCTGCATCCTGCTGCTGCATCCATCCCGCTGCTGCATCCTGCTGCATCCCGCTGCTGCATCCATCCCGCTGCTGCATCCTGCTGCATCCCGCTGCTGCATCCCGCTGCTGCATCCTGCTGCTGCATCCTGCTCCTGCATCCTGCTGCTGCATCCTGCTGCTGGTTCTCAGGCGTCACGCTGCACTTGGTCGTACACATGGACAGCGATGGAAGGAGCTTTAGGTTTTGGCACGTTGGTGTCACGTTTCAGACGCTTCTGCAGGATCAAACCAACCGAGGCCTCGAGCTCCTACGTCCCGTCGTGAACACGACTCGGTGCGTGTTGAACGCTCACAAGTATCTTCTGTGGATGAACTTTGTGCTGCTGCAGAAGCTGATGCAGAGCCTGATACACTGAGGAGTGAAAGGTTTATTATGTTCTGGTTCTGTCCCGGTCGTCTTGTGATCTGTGGAAAGAGCTCTGCGTGTGTGTTGGTGTGTTGTGTGAGAGAAGTCTCCCAGGAGCTGCACCAGCTCACTCAGCATGGCTTGTGTTGTGTTCACACACTGTTCCACTGACTGCAGGGCGAGTAGATGAGTTCGATAGTGTTTGTGTGAGGAGGTTCCAGCTGGCCCCAGACGAGGCTTCACTCTGGCTCACGACAAACTCATGTGCTCGTTGCAGTTTCTCTATTCGCCTTTGATCGCTTCTCCTGCTTTAGTTTGAAGTCTTACGTAGGGTTAGAACAAGCGTCGTCTTCAGGTTGTTACTCCTGCACATCCGAGACCTCAGCGTCCCCACGCCCCACACCCCACGCCCCACGCCGTGCTGCCAGATGATGTCTGCAGGATGTGATTGTGTCGGAGACGGGGTTGGACCTGCTGCGTCCCCAGCTTTAAGCGGCGTGTGGTGTTTACGGTTGTTGCGCTCGTTACCGAACAACAGAAGAAGCTGCGTGAAGAATACAAATGAGCTTGAGAGCGTTCACACCCTGCGCTCCTCCTCACCCTCGTTCGGCAGGTTGGTATTCAAAGATTCAAAGCTTTATTGTCAGTAGCACAGCAGCTCCTCCAACAACGCAACTAAAGTGAAATAGAAGATAATGCAGGAGTCGGTCAGTGTGAACAGAGCTGCAGCTGTCAGACTGCAGACGTGATGAATCAGGACACTAAGTCCTCAGCGTTCACCAAGCAGCAGTCGCAACAGGATTTCTGACTTTGGCTCAAGCTGTTGCTGAAGAAGTCAGATGCTTCCAGCTTCCAGCTACAACGCTGCGATATGTAAGGATCCATTCATCCAGAAATATGTGTATAAGCTTGTAACACCCATCATTGAAACCCTACCAGGGATTAGTGCTGAGGGGTGTTTGTGCTGCTTGCTCAGCCAAGCTCATCACACTGCTCCGTCAGCGGGGCCGAGCCCTGCAGGGGACAGTCTGAAGCCAGGCAGAGTGTGTGTGTGTGTGTGTGTGTGTGTGTGTGTGTGTGTGTGTGTTTGTGTGTGAGGCTCCAGGAATTTGTCTCCCATCTCTCTCACCTCGCTGAGAAATTGACCAGCGGCACGACGAATTGAGCAGCAGCACGATCAATAGAGGAGTCAGTGGGAACTCATAATGATGGCTGTTGACTGACCGGACGTGTGCGGTGCATCAACAGACGGGACGGCACAGCTGCTGCCCCCCCCCCTCCCACCCCACCCCCCAGGATCACCTCTGATTTACAGCAGCATGCACATTTTGCTGCGCGCCACACGATACAAGCTGCTCTTCAGACCACAGGAAAGATAGAGCGCCATGTGTTTGACTCTTGTGTGGTCACGAGACGGGCGGCTGCAGGCTTCTGCACCGCCGTACACTCCGACTGCTGATTGGATGTCAAAGCGCAGCGTGTGGCTGTTTGTGTACACGTGCAAATAAATACAATATCCTGCAGGAGGCACGAGAAGGGAGGTCGGCGGGTTCAGCGGGAAGTTCACCGTTCATCCACCCGGGAACATGAATATCTGCAGGGATGCTGAACGTTATCATGGGTGCACCTGTTTAACGCACCTTCACGCACAGAGCTCCTAAAGGAAGATGCTTTCACCAGTCGGAGTCTGCGAGGAAGTTACTTTGCTGTATTTCTGCAAAACATAAACACAGGAAGAGTAAATAATAAATAATAAGAGCAAATGTGTTCAAGAAATATACCAAATAAAACATTAAGAATACGACAAAACATGTAAAAGTATTTCTGAATTAAATATGAAGAGCTGCGCCGTGTGAGAAGTTAGGATTGTGCAGAAATGTCACAACTTGTATGTCTGAATGTTCTCAGTACTCAGAGTTTAAGCAGATTAACGCATGAGACAAACTGCAGGAAGAGTGTGTGTCCCCCCCCCCCCCCGTGTGAATCCTCACTGAGTGCTTTGTTTGTTGCCTGAAGTGTCACTGAGCTGCTCTTGTGTTCACAGCCGACCCGCTGGTAGGAAGCATCGCCACACAGTACCTGACCAACAGAGCGGAGCACGACAGGATAGCCAAACAGTGGACCAAACGCTACGCCACATAGACAGGACCCCACACACACACACACACACACACCTGCCCTCCTCCCAAATCTATGGAAGCACACCCGCTCCTGTCATCCCCCCCCCAGAGAAATGAACTGTTATTTGTTCCATGCTGACTTGAAAAGCTTCTTTTTTATACAAAGAGTTTATTGGGATTGTATTTT
>NC_041365.1:21450210-21510210 GCF_900634415.1 Cottoperca gobio
TGTTGGTGTCTGCTCGGGCTTTTCTCTCCGACTGTGTCGCAAAACCATCAAAGTGGAGCAACAGAGGAAGAGTTCATTACAGCTGACACGTCGGGAGGGGGAGGGGGCGTCCCTCCCTTCCTCCTTCACACACTGGCAGAGGAAGAGTGTGACAGAAAAGCAGAAGTCACTGATGCTTGGATGTGAGTGTAACAAGTGCAATGATGAAGAAGATGAAGATGCAGCTGCAGGACTCACATTCAGTCATTCAAGTCTCAAAGTGTTCTTTAAACTGTCAGATGTTCCGATTACATCTCGCTGCTTTTGTTTCATTTATTTTTGATCATTTTCAAAGAAAATGGTATTTAAAAAAAGTAGCTATACAAAAACATGGAAATTAAAATAAATGTGTGTTAAATAAACTACAGAGTATAATAAAAATATAATACAGAATGCACACGTGAAGAGTCTTTAAATATGTTGCTGGATTATTAAGAGTCAAATTCAAATACAATTAGTATAAAATAGAGAAATCAGTACTATAAATAGAAATTAGTACTTGTACAATTTGTATTTTTATTCTAACACTATATGTTCATGTGCTCCATGTTGCATAGATTGATTTATTAAAAGCAAAACTTGAGGGTTTTTTCTTTGTTTTTGTAATTTTATATTGTGTTATATATGATATGAATGTGTTAATATGTTTTATAAAGATATAAAATGAAGTGTTTGCCCTTCTTAAGAAAGGTCCGGGTAATTTAATGACCTTCTTCTCTAATAAAGTCTCGTGCCAGGTTTCCTCTGACTATAATTTCACTCTTTTGTTTCTGTCAATCTTTGAGTCTCGCGCGTTGTGTAAAAATAAAAAAGATGAGAAGAGATTACAATGTCAGGACGTCTGTCTGCTGCTGGACCAACACTTCCGGCGAGAAGAGGCACGCGTCCAGCGGCTGCGTCAAGTTCTTAATTGTTCACGATAATCCCGGAAAGAAGACGATTGAACCCTTCAAAATAAAAGCGCCAAACTTCAACTCACCACTCAAGCTATTGACAATTATCATATATACTGATTTACATTATATTAGACATCAAATCAAATTTATATAGCCCAATATCACAAATTAAACACTTGTCTCAGTGTGTATGGGGTTATCATTTTACACCAAATAAATATAATAATTTAAAGATTCACACATTTTCTATAAATGTCAAGCATTAACCTAACGTACTGTATACTATGTACAATATTCTTTATCGATGAGTAGCTAATATGTTTTATTAAGATAATAAATGTTAATAATACAAATATTCAATAAAAAATAAAACAACAAAAACAATTGGATAATAGTATTTTTTAAATCTTTGTTTGTTTAGTTTGGAATTTTCTTTGCCATATATCGTAAACTTGGAACAATTGAGCTGTAAATATGGAAATAGTATTGATTAAAATAAGTATTGATAACTTGCAATATAATTTGTGACATTTTGTCAAAATACACTTTTATTCTTGTTTTATTTTTAATTGATTCTGAGCACACATGCTCAGTGTTTTATGGTTACACACTATGCTGTGCTGATACTTACTTCTGCTACTCTTCATCAATCAACTTTATCTTTATTTATTAATTCCGGCTCCATTTCGCTGTGCTTTTATTCTTTTAAATGATGACCGGAAGTGCCGTTTCTCCTCACTGTATGACGCTTGACAGTGGTGCGTCCAGGCGGCGGAGGCACACACACACATAGGCTGTGCACACACACAAAGAAAGGTATCAAATACTAACTATTTGTATTACAGCGCATCAAATTGTTGCAGTGAATGTCATGTGTGTCTTTTGGAGGATGTGGGGTCTTTAAATGTGTCCGTGTTGCCGTCAAAACGAGAATGTAAGAGTCGTTGCATCCTGTGACTGGCTGCACTGAGATCAGCTGCATGTCGACGGATATAGCTTCTGAAAAACCCCGAGGAACCCTCGAAGAGGCCGGTGTGTGTGTGTGTGTGTGTGTGTGTGTGTGTGTGTGTGTGAGAGTGTGTGAGTGTGTGTGTGTGTGTGTTTTGTGCTTTGGCGTTAAAGGGTTAGAAACACGCTGACAGGCTGTGTGTGACTTCATGAGGGGAAAGTTTGAGTCGTCTGGAGATTGTTAAAGGTGTAGTGTTGGGGTTCCCTGCCGACTGCGACATCGCCCCCGTCGATGCATTTCTGCTTTTCCACCCCCGACCTATTCGACTCAATCAAGAGGGTTGTTGTGTGTGTGTGTGTGTGTGTGTGTGTGTGTGTGCGCGTGGGGTCGTGTATCACTCCGTGCTGCCGGGCAGAAGTAGGCCTTTAGCCGAACTATTTCATCAAATCATTTCCTTTGTCGCAGGCTAAAAATAACGCCAGACTGCAAACATTAACGCTGAGAAAGAAAAACCAGCCCCGCCGATAAGTTCCTCATTAAAATCCACACAGTGTTGGTTTTACCTGATGGATCAGTTAACCCGGGTCAACGTCTAGTCCGGACCTGGTGCTTAAAACGACGGAAGCGTCTAAGGAGCCACTGCACCGTGGGATTTATAGATGCGTTCTATAGACGCGATATGTCCCATTTACATGTGTAGAAAGCGGCGTGCAAGATCCCATTAAAGAAAATGTGATTTTAAAGTTTACACGCTTATTGGCGACAGTTTGTGTTAATAACACAGATGAGAGGTGGAGAGCAGCTGATCCTCTGTTAAACCCGGAATCACAGGTGTTCATTTCAATCAAATCTAAACCTAATTTGGTTCACACACCCCACAGCCATTTCTAGTGGAGAAGGAAGGAGCCACATTTTATTGAATTATTAGTGTATTGGACACGTGCCGAATTCTGCAGTTCAACCAGAATATTTATTTTAAGATCTCAAGTCTTGCACAAACTGTAATAATTTACCCTTCAGTTAGTTTTAGCAGTTAGATGCCAGATTATTGAAGTGGGGTTTGGGGCAAAGGTGGTTTTTTTGTTTCTAAATCTGCTCGTTCCCCAGGCTCGGTATGTCGGATGAAGATTCCCGTGCCAGCACCAGCTCTTCCTCTTCTTCATCATCAACTCATCAACTGCAGCCAGATTTAAACACCCCAAAGAAACGAGAAAGCAAAGCCAGCATGAGCAAGACCTCCAAACTCCTCTGTACCAGTGCTAAAAGGTGGGCTTTATGGCTAATATTTAATATTAATCATGTCCAGGTCCGATACATAAAGAAATATACATCAGTCAGATATATAAAGAAATATACATCAGAGTCAGATATATAAAGAAATATACATCAGAGTCTGATATATAAAGAAATATACATCAGAGTCTGATATATAAAGAAATATACATCAGAGTCAGATATATAAAGAAATATACATCAGAGTCAGATATATAAAGAAATATACATCAGAGTCAGATATATAAAGAAATATACATCAGTCAGATATATAAAGAAATATACATCAGAGTCAGATATATAAAGAAATATACATCAGAGTCAGATATATAAAGAAATATACATCAGTCAGATATATAAAGAAATATACATCAGAGTCAGATATATAAAGAATATACATCAGTCAGATATATAAAGAAATATACATCAGAGTCAGATATATAAAGAAATATACATCAGAGTCAGATATATAAAGAAATATACATCAGAGTCAGATATATAAAGAAATATACATCAGAGTCAGATATATAAAGAAATATACATCAGAGTCAGATATATAAAGAAATATACATCAGAGTCAGATATATAAAGAAATATACATCAGAGTCAGATATATAAAGAAATATACATCAGAGTCAGATATATAAGAAATATACATCAGAGTCAGATATATAAAGAAATATACATCAGAGTCAGATATATAAAGAAATATACATCAGAGTCAGATATATAAAGAAATATACATCAGAGTCAGATATATAAAGAAATATACATCAGAGTCAGATATATAAAGAAATATACATCAGAGTCAGATATATAAAGAAATATACATCAGAGTCAGATATATAAAGAAATATACATCAGAGTCAGATATATAAAGAAATATACATCAGAGTCAGATATATAAAGAAATATACATCAGTCAGATATATAAAGAAATATACATCAGAGTCAGATATATAAAGAAATATACATCAGAGTCAGATATATAAAGAAATATACATCAGAGTCAGATATATAAAGAAATATACATCAGAGTCAGATATATAAAGAAATATACATCAGAGTCAGATATATAAAGAAATATACATCAGAGTCAGATATAAAGAAATATACATCAGAGTCAGATATATAAAGAAATATACATCAGAGTCAGATATATAAAGAAATATACATCAGAGTCAGATATATAAAGAAATATACATCAGTCAGATATATAAAGAAATATACATCAGAGTCAGATATATAAAGAAATATACATCAGAGTCAGATATATAAAGAAATATACATCAGTCAGATATATAAAGAAATATACATCAGAGTCAGATATATAAAGAAATATACATCAGAGTCATGATATATAAAGAAATATACATCAGAGTCAGATATATAAAGAAATATACATCAGTCTGATATATAAGAAATATACATCAGTCTGATATATAAAGAAATATACATCAGTCTGATATATAAAGAAATATACATCAGTCAGATATATAAAGAAATATACATCAGAGTCATGATATATAAAGAAATATACATCAGTCAGATATATAAAGAAATATACATCAGTCAGATATATAAGAAATATACATCAGTCAGATATATAAAGAAATATACATCAGTCAGATATATAAAGAAATATACATCAGAGTCAGATATATAAAGAAATATACATCAGTCAGATATATAAAGAAATATACCTCAGAGTCAGATATATAAAGAAATATACATCAGAGTCAGATATATAAAGAAATATACATCAGAGTCAGATATATAAAGAAATATACATCAGAGTCAGATATATAAAGAAATATACATCAGAGTCATGATATATAAAGAAATATACATCAGAGTCAGATATATAAAGAAATATACATCAGTCAGATATATAAAGAAATATACATCAGAGTCAGATATATAAAGAAATATACATCAGAGTCATGATATATAAGAAATATACATCAGAGTCTAGATATATAAAGAAATATACATCAGAGTCTGATATATAAAGAAATATACATCAGAGTCAGATATATAAAGAAATATACATCAGAGTCTGATATATAAAGAAATATACATCAGAGTCTGATATATAAAGAAATATACATCAGTCAGATATATAAAGAAATATACCATCAGAGTCCTGATATATAAAGAAATATACATCAGAGTCTGATATATAAAGAAATATACATCAGTCAGATATATAAAGAAATATACATCAGAGTCTGATATATAAAGAAATATACATCAGAGTCTGATATATAAAGAAATATACATCAGTCAGATATATAAAGAAATATACATCAGAGTCTGATATATAAAGAAATATACATCAGTCTATATATAAAAATATACATCAGTCATATATAAAGAATATACATCAGAGTCAGATATATAAAGAAATATACATCAGAGTCAGATATATAAAGAAATATACATCAAGTCAGATATATAAAGAAATATACATCGAGTCAGATATATAAAGAAATATACATCAGAGTCAGATATATAAAGAAATATACATCAGAGTCAGATATATAAAGAAATATACATCAGAGTCAGATATATAAAGAAATATACATCAGAGTCAGATATATAAAGAAATATACATCAGAGTCAGATATATAAAGAAATATACATCAGAGTCAGATATATAAAGAAATATACATCAGAGTCAGATATATAAAGAAATATACATCAGAGTCATGATATATAAAGAAATATACATCAGAGTCTGATATATAAAGAAATATACATCAGAGTCAGATATATAAAGAAATATACATCAGTCAGATATATAAAGAAATATACATCAGAGTCTGATATATAAAGAAATATACATCAGAGTCTGATATATAAAGAAATATACATCAGTCAGATATATAAAGAAATATACATCAGTCTGATATATAAAGAAATATACATCAGAGTCAGATATATAAAGAAATATACATCAGAGTCAGATATATAAAGAAATATACATCAGAGTCAGATATATAAAGAAATATACATCAGAGTCAGATATATAAAGAAATATACATCAGAGTCAGATATATAAAGAAATATACATCAGAGTCAGATATATAAAGAAATATACATCAGAGTCAGATATATAAAGAAATATACATCAGAGTCAGATATATAAAGAAATATACATCAGAGTCAGATATATAAAGAAATATACATCAGAGTCAGATATATAAAGAAATATACATCAGAGTCAGATATATAAAGAAATATACATCAGAGTCTGATATATAAAGAAATATACATCAGTCAGATATATAAAGAAATATACATCAGTCAGATATATAAAGAAATATACATCAGAGTCTGATATATAAAGAAATATACATCAGAGTCTGATATATAAAGAAATATACATCAGAGTCTGATATATAAAGAAATATACATCAGAGTCTGATATATAAAGAAATATACATCAGAGTCTGATATATAAAGAAATATACATCAGAGTCAGATATATAAAGAAATATACATCAGAGTCAGATATATAAAGAAATATACATCAGTCAGATATATAAAGAAATATACATCAGAGTCTGATATATAAAGAAATATACATCAGAGTCTGATATATAAAGAAATATACATCAGTCAGATATATAAAGAAATATACATCAGTCAGATATATAAGAAATATACATCAGAGTCAGATATATAAAGAAATATACATCAGAGTCAGATATATAAAGAAATATACATCAGTCAGATATATAAAGAAATATACATCAGAGTCAGATATATAAAGAAATATACATCAGAGTCAGATATATAAAGAAATATACATCAGTCAGATATATAAAGAAATATACATCAGTCAGATATATAAAGAAATATACATCAAAGAATATACAGTCAGATATATAAAGAAATATACATCAGAGTCAGATATATAAAGAAATATACATCAGGTCAGATATATAAAGAAATATACATCAGAGTCAGATATATAAAGAAATATACATCAGAGTCAGATATATAAGAAATATACATCAGAGTCTGATATATAAAGAAATATACATCAGAGTCAGATATATAAAGAAATATACATCAGTCAGATATATAAAGAAATATACATCAGTCAGATATATAAAGAAATATACATCAGAGTCTGATATATAAAGAAATATACATCAGAGTCAGATATATAAAGAAATATACATCAGAGTCAGATATATAAAGAAATATACATCAGAGTCAGATATATAAAGAAATATACATCAGAGTCTGATATATAAAGAAATATACATCAGAGTCTGATATATAAAGAAATATACATCAGAGTCTGATATATAAAGAAATATACATCAGTCAGATATATAAAGAAATATACATCAGAGTCAGATATATAAAGAAATATACATCAGAGTCTGATATATAAAGAAATATACATCAGTCAGATATATAAAGAAATATACATCAGTCAGATATATAAAGAAATATACATCAGAGTCTGATATATAAAGAAATATACATCAGAGTCAGATATATAAAGAAATATACATCAGTCAGATATATAAAGAAATATACATCAGAGTCAGATATATAAAGAAATATACATCAGAGTCAGATATATAAAGAAATATACATCAGAGTCTGATATATAAAGAAATATACATCAGTCAGATATATAAAGAAATATACATCAGTCTGATATATAAAGAAATATACATCAGTCAGATATATAAAGAAATATACATCAGTCAGATATATAAAGAAATATACATCAGAGTCTGATATATAAAGAAATATACATCAGAGTCAGATATATAAAGAAATATACATCAGTCAGATATATAAAGAAATATACATCAGTCAGATATATAAAGAAATATACATCAGAGTCAGATATATAAAGAAATATACATCAGTCAGATATATAAAGAAATATACATCAGAGTCAGATATATAAAGAAATATACATCAGAGTCTGATATATAAAGAAATATACATCAGTCAGATATATAAAGAAATATACATCAGTCTGATATATAAAGAAATATACATCAGAGTCAGATATATAAAGAAATATACATCAGAGTCAGATATATAAAGAAATATACATCAGAGTCAGATATATAAAGAAATATACATCAGTCAGATATATAAAGAAATATACATCAGAGTCAGATATATAAAGAAATATACATCAGTCAGATATATAAAGAAATATACATCAGTCAGATATATAAAGAAATATACATCAGAGTCAGATATATAAAGAAATATACATCAGTGTAATTGACGTATTAAAAACAGCTTTAATGAGTGAAGATGTAGAAGATCAGAGTGACGTCTCTGCACCAGATGTGGAACGTGACTTTGAGGAAATAAATTGTAGAAATTTGACATTTTTCGAGCCAAGAGATTAAAATAAAGAGGATTCTGTTGAGCGTCCTCCAACGTGTAACAGTTCTGTGTTTTCTTTCCAACACAGTCGTTGCCTGACTCCTGAACGTTGTAGTTTTCCACAGAATAATGTTTAACTCAGTCGTTCATTCACTGCCTTCATCCACTCAGGAGTTTTGATCTGCAGTTTGTTTAATCCACTTTTATGTTCTTTGCTTTTGCAGAATTCAGAAGGAGCTGGCGGACATCACTTTGGATCCTCCACCAAACTGCAGGTGAGTGAATGATTTTAATGTGGCTCATTGACGTGAGGTCGTTTCTTTTTAAACAGGACATAGATATTAATGCAAAGTAGTCCATGTGGGCGAAGGTCTCTTCGTCTTTGCGCCACAATGGAAACGTCTTCTGTGCTTCGCTGCCTGAATGTCTAAGAAGAGAAACGATGATGAAGGTCATGACGGACTGAAAGCTTCGCTGCACGCTTTAGTTCATGTTGGAGGACGAGCGTACATCTGCTCTTTATTGGTACTGAAACATCAAATGTTTGGTGTTTTTGTTTTTAGAATATTTGAAGTTCTTGTGCAGCTGCTTGTATTTAGAAAGCAGTTCATATTCACGGCGCTGGTTCGACGACAGCTGTTCAAGTGTCTGCTGCTGCGCGAGGACGCGGCGGCGGCGGCTGCTGCTGCGCGAGGACGCGGCGGCGGTGGTGGCGGCTGCTGCTGCGCGAGGACGCGGCTGCGGCTGCTGATGCACGCGGTGGCGGCTGCTGCTGCGCGAGGACGCGGCTGCTGATGCACGCGGTGGCGGCTGCTGCGCGAGGACGCGGCTGCTGATGCGCGAGGACGCGGCGGCTGCTGCGCGAGGACGCGGCGGCTGCTGCGCGAGGACGTGGCGGCGGCTGCTGCGCGAGGACGTGGCGGCGGCTGCTGCGCGAGGACGCGGCGGCGGCGGCTGCTGCTGCTGCGCGAGGACGCGGCGGCTGCTGCGCGAGGACGCGGCGGCTGCTGCGCGAGGACGCGGCGGCTGCTGCGCGAGGACGCGGCGGCGGCTGCGTGAGGTATTCAGTAACGATCGCTAAACACCGAGTGTGATTGTCACGTCCCCCTGAAGAGGTCTGTTCATTGTTCTCACCTGGCCACATGAACATCACAAGGAAACGCTTCAGTGTTGAGATGAACGTGTCCTAACGTGCTGATGAGACGTTTATCTCCCGTCTCTGCAGCGGCGAGCAGAAAAGCTTAATCTCTTCATTTTGTCTCCATTCAGCAGCGCATGCACAAAGGAGTTCTTCAGTGGATTTCTCGTCTCTCCGCTTCATTACGCTCAGAATCTGCTCATTAGGGTTTGAATGCAGCGGCCGGCTCCGCCTTGCAGATGCTGCCTAATGGATTACACATCGATGAGTCAGCGGGTTGTTGTCTCATTTCTCTTGAGGTTGTTTTAAAACGGACACTGACGGATGAAGAAAAGACTCCTGACTGTTTTCCATTATAGTCTTTGCTTTATGAGGAAGTCTTTTATCTGTTTATCAAAATCCAATTATACTCTCCACAGGGCAGCCTTTATCTTTCTGCTTCCTTGTTGCCACTAAAGTGTGAAGTGCAGAACACAGCCCCCCTTCCCCCCCCCACCAGATACTTTATTTATTGCTCTCTTCCTGCCTCGCCCTCGTGTCTCCTCTCGTCCTCGTGTCTCCTCTCGCCCTCGTGTCTCCTCTCGCCCTCGCCTCGTGTCTCCTCTCGCCCTCGTGTCTCCTCTCGCCCTCGTGTCTCCTCTCGCCCTCCTGTCTCCTCTCGCCCTCCTGTCTCCTCTCGCCCTCCTGTCTCCTCTCGCCCTCCTGTCTCCTCTCGCCCTCGTGTCTCCTCTCGCCCTCGTGTCTCCTCTCGCCCTCGTGTCCTTCAGACCTCCTGTTCAGATGTCGACCTCGGGTGTCCGACACATTCCTCACATTCCTGCGTCGTTCTCCTGACGGTTGCAGAAAGTTAGAAGCAGAGTAATTATTGCTTAGTGCGGTCGGACAGAGCGCGTGTGTGTGTGTGTGTGTGTTGAGCGTGCGTTGAGCGTGTGTATTTCTTGATGGTGTTTTGTGTGTTGTGTGTGTTTCTATATGTAGTTCATAAAGTGAACTTCATTATGTTCCTCGCTGTTTGCATTAATAAGTTTCTGTTCATGTTTTCATGTTGGTCGTTCGTTCTGCTTCATAATGAATCTGATTCTTTAAGACAGATCAGCTGTGATCTTTGTCTCCGGAGGAACACGACCACATGATGTTCCTCCTGCTCGTAAAGCTCTGAAACAGCATTTGAAGGATGATTGCCACTGTATTAAATTGTGGGGGGGGGGGGGGAGTCTCATCGGCACTCAAGTGAAGTGGAGTCATTACATTGTCTCAGTCAGGCAGCTTATTACACTGTTACTCGCTGTCATCACAGTGTGTGTGTGTGTGTGTGTGTGTGTGTGTGTGTGTGTGTGTGTGTGTGTGTGTGTGTGTGTGTGTGTGTGTGTGTGTGTGTGTGTGTGTGTGTGTGTGTGTGTGTGTGTGTTTCTCTCTCTTTTATGATCCTTTGTGAAGCTTTTACACTGAAAATCTTATTTTTGCTAAGAAAGCAAAACATTTAATCTCTTTTGTTTTGAGTTGTGTAAAAGTGTCCAACACGCTGACACTCACATTTAATGCAATAACCACATTCCAGATGTGGAAACAACTGTCCTGGCAGGGGACTGCTAATAAACTGCTCACACCACAAGCGCTCCGTCTGTGCCAAGAATAGATATTGTATCATTTCCCTCGGACTGGAGCGGCCTGAGGTTTCTCTCGCCTGACAACAGACACGTTTCACATTCACAGACGAGCCTCAGAGAGAGCCCGGGCTTCCTCCCCGCCCGCCTCCGTCTGTCCGCCGCACACAAAGGCTCCCCAGTGCTTTGTGTGGGGTAATACGCCATGCTATCACTGGTGTCATTCACTTCAATATCAGGGGGGGGGGGGCTTCTTCTGCCACCTCTGTGTGCGCACGCTGCTGCTGCCGCAGGAGGAGCGCTGACATTTCAGCCGTTTCATTCTTTCTAAGCCTTTAACCTTTCAAACAGGCACACGGCGCTTTGCACACAAGCGTCTCCTGCAGCCGGCGGAGGACAGACGTTCACTGAAGACTTCTCCGTTTGCCTTTTTATTCAATCAAATTCTCATATTTGACTTTGGCTGTTTAAACCAGGCTGATTGTATTTCAGCTTGTTTCTTTGAAAGCACGTTGAACCTCCAGCTGTTGTGTTCTATAAATACACTTCTCTCACTGCAGCACAATAAGCTCCAACATTTACTCTTAAAGGTTAAATCTGCAACTTTCCCCCTGAAACACTAAACTGCTGCACTGGGAGCTGAAGGGCTGGACCCCCCCCCCCCCCCACACGCTTTAACAAACACGCAGGACAACAAGATAAACTAATTGATGGTGTTTGAATGGAGCGATCACAAGGCGCCGCGTTGGAATAATAACGTTCCTGTTCTTCAGTATTGTGTCAATGCAACGTTAATATCTGCCCACACGGATACTGATCACCGATCAGATTTAAGAACCGACGTCACAATAAGTGCAGAACACCAACACGGGGGCGTTAGCGCTGCACAGAGATTACAGTCGTGAAGTCTCACATGTCTCTGATGGACCACGTGCACACACAATCCTAAAGTCTCCGCCGGCACCCCGAGGTTGTCCGTCCCTCCCGTCCTGGTGAACTCGAGATCTCAGGAAGGCCTGCAGGCAGTTTCTAGTTTGTTCCAGACGTTCACTTGGACTCGAGGATGAACGGACTAGATCTTGGAAGTCAAAGGTCAAAGATTTTGGCCTTAACTTAAGAATTCACATGTTGGTCGAGGCAAACACCTGATTCTAGGTTTCTACAGGAATTCTCTTTATACAGAGAGATAGAGATGGATCTATAGATAGAGATGGATCTATAGATATAGAGATGGATCTATAGATATAGAGATGGATCTATAGAGATAGAGATGGATCTATAGAGATAGAGATGGATCTATAGAGATAGATCTATAGAGATGGATCTATAGAGATAGAGATGGATCTATAGAGATAGAGATGGATCTATAGAGATAGATCTATAGAGATGGATCTATAGATATAGAGATGGATCTATAGAGATAGAGATGGATCTATAGAGATAGAGATGGATCTATAGAGATAGAGATGGATCTATAGAGATAGATCTATAGAGATGATCTATAGATATAGAGATGGATCTATAGATATAGAGATGGATCTATAGATATAGATGGATCTATAGCTAGAGAGATGGATCTATAGCTAGAGAGATGGATATATAGCTAGAGAGATGGATCTATAGATAGAGATGGATCTATAGATAGAGAGATGGATCTATAGATAGAGAGATGGATCTATAGATATAGAGATGGATCTATAGATATAGAGATGGATCTATAGATAGAGAGATGGATCAATAGATATAGAGATGGATCAATAGATATAGAGATGGATCAATAGATATAGAGATGGATCTATAGATATAGAGATGGATCTATAGATATAGAGAGATCTATAGATAGAGAGATGGATCTATAGATATAGAGATGGATCTATAGAGATGGAGAGATCTATAGATAGAGAGATCTATAGATAGAGAGATGGATCTATAGATAGAGAGATGGATCTATGGATATAGAGATGGATCTATGGATATAGAGATGGATCTATAGATAGAGAGATGGATTCTATAGATAGAGAGATGGATCTATAGATAGAGAGATGGATCTATAGATAGAGAGATGGATCGATAGATATAGAGATGGATCTATGGATATAGAGATGGATCTATAGATAGAGAGATGGATCGATAGATATAGAGATGGATCGATAGATATAGAGATGGATCTATGGATATAGAGATGGATCTATAGATATAGAGATGGATCTATGGATATAGAGATGGATCTATAGAGATGGATCTATAGATAGAGATGGATCTATAGATATAGAGAGATCTATAGATATAGAGATGGATCTATAGATAGAGAGATGGATCTATAGATATAGAGAGATCTATAGATAGAGAAATGGATCTATAGATAGAGAGATGATCTATAGATAGAGAGATGGATCTATAGATAGAGAGATGGATCTATAGATATAGAGAGATCTATAGATAGAGATGGATCTATAGATATAGAGATGGATCTATGGATAGAGAGATGGATCTATAGATATAGAGATGGATCTATAGATATAGAGAGATCTATAGATAGAGAGATGGATCTATAGATATAGAGATGGATCTATAGATATAGAGATGGATCTATAGATATAGAGATGGATATATGGATATAGAGATGGATCTATAGATATAGAGAGATCTATAGATAGAGAGATGGATCTATAGATATAGAGATGGATCTATAGATATAGAGATGGATCTATAGATATAGAGATGGATATATGGATAGAGAGATGGATCTATAGATATAGAGAGATCTATAGATCCATCTCTATATCTATAGATATAGAGAGATCTATAGATATAGATCTATAGAGATAGAGATGGATCTATAGAGATATATAGGTCCATAAATATTTGGACATCGACACCATGTTCATTATGTTGGCTCTGTACATCCAGATCAGATGAACGGTGGAGGAACTACAACACATCGTATACGTGGTATACAATTGGCTGCTCAGCTGTTCCATGGCCAGGTGTGTGTTGTTTCCTCGTTAGTTCACATACAAGGAGCAGATAAAAGGTCTGGAGTTCATTTCAAGTGTGGTATTTGCTTTTGGAATGTGTTGAGGTCAACTCTCAGTATGAAGTCTAAAGAGCTGTCACTATCAGTGAAGCAGGACATCGTTAGGCTGAACCATCAAAACAAACCCATCAGAGAAATAACAAACATTAGGTGTGGCCAAATCAGCTGTTTGGTACATTCTTAAAAAGAAAGAACGCACTGGTGAGCTCAGCAACACCAAAACATCTTGAAGACCACGGAAGACGACTGTGGTGGATGACAGAAGGATTCTTCTCCTGGTGAAGAAACAGCCCTTCACAACAGTTCAGATCAAGAACTCTCTCCAGGAGGTCCAGTGGGTGTATCTGTGTCAAAGTGAACAATGAAGAGAAGACTTCACCAGAGTAAATACAGAGGGTTCACCACACCATGTCAACCATTGGTGAGCCTCAACAACAGCAAGACCAGATTAGAGTTTGCTAAGACACATCTAAAAAAGCCTGTAAAGTTCTGGAACAACATCCTGTGGACAGATGAGACAAAGATCAACTTGTACCAGAATGATGGGAAGAGAAGAGTATGGAGAAGGAACTGCTCATGATCCAGAGCACACCACCTCATCAGTGAAGCATGGTGGTGGTGGTCGTGTTATGGCGTGGGCATGTATGGCTGCCAATGGAACTGGTTCTTGTATTTATTGATGATGTGACTGCTGATGAACTCTGAAGTGTTTTGTATATTATCTGCTCATATTCAGCCAAATGCTTCAGAACTCATTGGACGGCGCTTCACAGTGCAGATGGACAATGACCCAAAGCGTAACTGCGAAAGCAACCAAAGAGTTCTTTAAGGCAAAGAAGTGGAATGTTCTGCAATGGACAAGTCAGTCACCTGACCTGAATCCAAGCATTTCACTTGCTGAAGACAGAACTGAAGGGAAACTGCCCAAAGAACAAGCAGGAAGTGAAGACAGCTGCAGTGGAGGCCTGGAAGAGCATCACCAGGGACCGAACCAGAGTCTGCTGATGTCTCTGGGTTCCAGACTTCAGGCTGTCGTTGACTGCAAAGGATTCTCAACCAAATATTAAAAGTGACAATTTGATTTATGATTATGTTACTTTGTCCAATTACTTTTTAAAAAGGGGATACCACGTATACGATGTGTTGTAGTTCCTCCACCGTTCATCTGATCTGGATGTAAATACCCTCAAATTAAAGCTGGAAGTCTGCACTTAAAACATGTTTGTTTAATTTCAAGTCCATGGTGGTCGTGTACAGAGCCAACATGATGAACATGGTGTCGATGTCCAAATATTTATGGACCTAACTGTATATAGATCATCACTTCAGTCTGTTCTCTTTTATGATGCTGCCATATTTAGATTTTCTGATGTTCTAGCTGCTCAGTATCAGTGTGCAGTGTTAGCGTGGAGCTACCCGTGTGAATGTGACAGCGTGCGTCTGTTACACACAGCATATGTAACGTGTGATCACATTATGAGATGCAATCAAAGAAATGTCTTCAATATAACACGAAGGATATCAAGAGTTCTGTAGTTCACCAACAAAACACTTGATGTACAAACTTATATGTGGAGCAGCTTTGTACCACACACACACACACACACACACTCCTGTAGCTGCTCCACGTGTCAGTGTGTGGAGGATCGTTTGTATGAATGTAAATAGTTAGTAAAGTATTCTCCTCTCAAACACTATTGATCCTACAAGATGCATCTTCCTACAGAAGTGTTCTCCATCCTGCCGTCACTCACTACCTCACACGGCTCGTTTCATTATCGATGCATCCACTGCTTCATCGATGAACATGAGAAGATGGTAGAACATGCACATTGTGACGTCTTTTTATTGCTGCTATTGTCTGAAATCGTGAGATATAACTTGTAAGTGTAACATTTGTGAAGCTGGAAGCAGCAGGTTGTTTCTCTGGTGCCGCTCGGGACTTAGTGAAGTCTCGCTTTATGAATCTGGACAGTTTTACATCTGGCGGTGCAGACGTCTGTGAGCTGCCTGGATTAGTGACACGGGTTCAGACTCCCGACATGTGCACGCTCTTCATCAGCCGTGATGAAGAGCGTGCAGCGTCCGCTTCTTTTCTGCCTGACCTTTCCCTCTTCTGGTCCCTCGCAGCATCAGCAGCTGATCATCACAGCAGCTGATCAGCAGCTGATCATCACAGCAGCTGATCATCACAGCAGCTGATCAGCAGCTGATCATCAGCTGATCATCACAGCAGCTGATCATCACAGCAGCTGATCATCACAGCAGCTGATCATAGCAGCTGATCACAGCAGCAGCTGATCATCACAGCAGCAGCTGATCATCACAGCAGCAGCTGATCATCACAGCAGCAGCTGATCGCTGATCATCACAGCAGCAGCTGATCATCACAGCAGCAGCTGATCATCACAGCAGCTGATCATCACAGCAGCTGCTGATCATCACAGCAGCAGCTGATCATCACAGCAGCAGCTGATCATCACAGCAGCAGCTGATCATCACAGCAGCAGCTGATCATCACAGCAGCAGCTGATCGCTGATCATCACAGCAGCAGCTGATCATCACAGCAGCTGATCATCACAGCAGCTGTGCAGACTGACTGCATTTGTGCTTTAAGAGGTCATTTGAAAATGAAGGTGTAGTCGGGACGCTTTATCGAGCAGGCGGTGAAAACATCTCCAAATGATCTGTTGCTTCTCTTCCCTCTGCGGCGCTATAATGAGTTACCAACATGAGTGACTACAGCGACTGCAACACATCAGAGAGAAGCTCATTTAGAAGAGCAGCAGCAGAATGAGCCTCCGCACAGAAGAAGAGTCTGAATCTGGCTACACTTCAGGGCTCATCAGGTCGGGGGGGTACGGGGAAATATGGGCGGCAGCAGACACGTTTTAACTTCTCATTATGAAGTAAATGTTGCACAATGTCTGACGGTAGAGTCATGCGCTAATGTTCCCCGTGAGATCTCCTGTGGAAGGCAGCGCGTGGAACAGGAAGAGCAACTTCTGTTCACGTCACTACGTGTCCAGACTTACCTGCTCTGCACCTTCCTCGCTAGCAGAAATGGCCGACGGAGGAACAACCGGTGTTGCTGGTAGTTGCAGCGGCTCTGTGATGAAAGCGATCTTAGTGGCGGCGCCGACAGTAATAGCACTTAGCAGAGGAGCGTCCAGGTCTTGAGCTTGTTAGTCACGTACGCTGCTTTACTGTTAGAACTTAACGTATTGAACTATTGACACATACTGAATGTTCTTCTTCTTCTTCACTCTGTGTGTCAAATGATTCACATGTCGAAGACTTTAAACTGCTGCTGAGTTTCTATCATCCCAGAGACTGATGAACAGTCACATGACCAGAATAATGTTAAGGTGGGACTAAAGAGGTTCCCCCCCGTGTGCGTCCACATGTTAATGTAGAATCAATGTGTCCCGTGTCCCCACAGTGCCGGTCCCAAAGGAGACAACATCTATGAGTGGAGGTCGACCATCCTGGGCCCTCCAGGCTCCGCGTACGAGGGAGGAGTGTTCTTCCTGGACATCGGCTTCTCTCCAGACTACCCCTTCAAACCTCCCAAGGTGAGTCCAGCTGGCTCCATTTCAAAGAGGTGTCTGTCACATATCCTCCACTAGAGGGCACCCTTACACTTGCAATGCAGCTTAATTCAATCATCAGCTCCGGCTCAGTGGGTCTGATGTTTGAGTCGATCACATCTTTGTGTAGTTTCACGCACCAGACTCATCTTGTCTCGTGTGTCCAGGTGACTTTCCGTACGAGGATCTATCACTGCAACATCAACAGTCAGGGCGTCATCTGCCTGGACATCCTGAAGGACAACTGGAGTCCTGCCCTCACCATCTCCAAGGTCCTGCTGTCCATCTGCTCCCTGCTCACTGACTGCAACCCTGGTGAGAGCTCTCACACACACACGTACACACACACGTACACACACGTACACACACACATACACACACGTACACACACACACACACACGTACGTACACACACGTACACACATACACACACACGTACACACACACACACACACGTACACACACACGTGTACACACACACACACACACACTTACACACACACTCACACTCTCACACACACACACTTACACACGTACACACACACGTACACACACACACACGTACACACACACACACGTACAAACACACACGCACACACACACGTACACACACGCACGCGCGCGCACACACGTACACACACACGTACACACACACGTACACACACACGTACACACACACACACGTACACACACACACACGTACAAACACACACGCACACACACACGTACACACACGCACGCGCGCGCACACACGTACACACACACGTACACACACACGTACACACACACACGTACACACACACACGTACACACACACACACGTGAAAGTGATGTTTGATGTTTTGTTTGTGTGCACAGCCGACCCTCTGGTTGGAAGCATCGCCACACAGTACACAACAAACAGACCTGAACACGACAGGATAGCCAAACAGTGGACCAAACGCTACGCCACATAATCACCAGAGGAGCTGCAGGTTGGATGACTCGGGGATGTGGGGGGGGGGGGTTGAAGTCTTAACTCCTGACATTTTGTTGTTTGTTGTATTTTTTTAAGTTATCTCCGGCCCAACTATAATCAGGCAATAATGCGTTTAGTGTTTTCTCCTTTGAATTTTTAGCTTGTGCTTGAAGACAATAAAACTAAACTGCTTGATGAAACGTCGCAGCATGACTCCCACTCAACTATGTTGGTGTAAGTTCTCACTTGTGTTCTCCCAGTCTTTGGAAAGGTGTTTCACACACGTAGCTGTGTTTAGATATGGATGGATATTGGTTGTGATTTGTGTTCTGTACTGATATAAGAAGCTGTTCTGTTTCTCCCTTAAGAATTAAACATGACCAACTGAAAGCCTCGGACTGTTTGATCATTTCCAGGAAAGAAAACACAACATGTGCGACAATTAAATATGAAGAGGCTACAATTTATTCAGAGCATCTTCAGAGCGTTACAGAGCAGAGAATAATTTAGGGTTCGCATGAGTCTCTCTAACTCTGTTCTACTAGCAGCACAGTAAATGTTATTACTTTGAGACATTTAGGACACAAAGAAACAGCGCAGGTCATCCTTCACATTGATTCAAACGTTAAGGGATGTGGCTCATTAAAGTGACAAAAATAAATTAGTTTAAAAATAAATATCTACCGTTAGATTAAAGCCCTATTGGATTATACCGGCCGGACGCCACGGGAGTGCAACTACCTTCCATCACAAGTAAACGCAGCACCATTAATATTATTGCTGCCCGGCCGTCTCACATGAGACGGACCGAACCATCGCACATGAGACGGACCGGACCGTCGCACATGAGACGGACCGAACCGTCACACATGAGACGGACCGAACCGTCGCACATGAGACGGACCGAACCGTCGCACATGAGACTGACCGAACCGTCGCACATGAGACAGACCGAACCGTCGCACATGAGACTGACCGAACCGTCGCACATGAGACGGACCATCATACATGAGACGGACCGAACCATCGCACATGAGACGGACCATCATACATGAGACGGACCGGTCCATCGCACATGAGACTGACCGGACCATCGCACATGAGACGGCCCACGATTCATGCTGCATTCACATCACATGGGAAATAACAGATGAGGTGTCTGAAACCTGCTTTTAGGAGTTTAGTGCGGCAGATTTCTCAAGTCTGTTTGTACAACGAGCCCATGTGTATGTTGAAGGAGCGGCAGGTTGACGTAAAGAATGGGGGTCAAAATCCACAGTCCTGATTTGGTGCAAACATGCATTGAACAAAGCTCATAACAGGCTTTAACGGGCCGACTTAGACTAATGCGGCGGACTGGGGATTTAGTTTCATTAAATTAGCTCTAGATTGGGATCTCTCGGGATGGAGAGGAGTGATTACAGCGAGCACAGACTGTCAGTGCACACACAGGTCATTAATGGAAGATGGTATTCTTTAACTTGAAATGGTATACTTACATAACGCGTTATTCAAAAGTGTAAACCCACAAGATCTGTGTTCGTGTCAAATCTTTGGTACTAAAGTGCTACATTTTTAAGATGCTTTTCCTTCTACAATGAAAAACAGATCGACTACACACTGAAGTGTTAAGCACGCTGTACAGAAAAGAGAAGTTACTGGTGACACTTCTGGTTGTTTTGCTCTAATAAAAAGAATGAAATACGACATGCACATTGGGGAATATGCTTATACAGGAGTTGCTGGTCTACCGATGGAGGCAGCAGTAGACCTGCAGCAGTAGACCTGCAGCAGTAGACCTGCAGCAGTAGACCTGCAGCAGTAGACCTGCAGCAGTAGACCTGCAGCAGTAGACCTGCAGCAGTAGACCTGCAGCAGTAGACCTGCAGCAGTAGACCTGCAGCTCTCGTGTTCTGAGAGGTAAAATTACTGTTTTTCTCAATGGAGTCTGGAGGCTTTGAAGAGAACAGCTTCAGCTCTCAGTATAAAGGGCTGTCTGACAGCAAGGTAAAGTGGTGAAATGATTCTAAATATAGTTACACTTAAAGTGATATTGATTTTTAGGTGTCTAAAATACATTTTGCTGCTACATCAGCTTCCTGCTGATACTCCCGTCTGTTTGTACAAAGTGCATCTACTGTAGTATTACACACTATGAGAGGAAGCTCAAAACATCCAAACTCTCTCTTTAACATTCAGACACGAGTTTGATATCAACCTTCTCATCTCTCAGTAAGAAAGCAAAATGTTGAACAGTTATGTTACACCTGTATATAACAGACTGGATCTTAGTGAAATGTACACAGAAGCAAAGTCATGTGGCTGAACTAAAGTCCATGTTGTCCTGCTGGTTATTCCCACATGAGGTGAACGCCGCCTGCTGGAAGGTTCAGATGTCGTTGGACGGGGTGCCTTTGCTCTTGCGTCCCGGCAGAGGGAAGGCAGACTTGCTCTGAGGCTGAGTGAGCCGGCTGGTCAGCTGCGTGAAGGGTTCAATGAGGGAGTTGCGTTCAGTGACGCTCACCTCCCACAGCTTCACCTTCTCGCCTCGCGCCCACTGCTGCGCCACCTCCTGCTCCACCTGACGACGCTCCCGCAGGTCCGTCTTGTTGCCCAGCACGATGACCGTCACCTGACAACACGTACACCAAACACAATTACAGTTCTACAGATTTAAGAGGCTGCAGGTTAATGTAGCGAGAACATGACACAATCATACATTTAGCATTTAGATGTAGAGGTTGCTTTGTTTTTCAGTTGTTTTGTCTCCATATTTGGTGAAATTCATGTTTTCACATAAATTGCACACAAATGAAATCAGATAATCAACTTCTTCCTTCTTGCTGCTGTCAGTCTGTACTATTCATATTCTGTGCAATAATTTAAAGTCCACTGTTCAGTCAGTCTACTGTATTATTTATTTATTTATTTATATATATACTGTATTTTGTTTTTTAACTTATGTTTTTGTTCTGTTTCCTTATTTATTATATCTTGCTTTTCTTTACTTCCCTGTTGTGGCACTACTAAAGGATTATTTTATCTTATCTTCTTAGCCACATACACAACTTTAAAAAGCTAGCGATTAATGCCTTTAAAGTTAAAATACTTTGTTATCAAGCTCACAAACAGACGTTAACATTATCAGGTAATTGTCAAAATGCAGTAGAAATATTGCCAATATTAAAAACAAATACATTTTGCGGCGGAGCTGAGAAACGTTCTCTGCACATAATATGAATGGTGATCATTTAAACTTTGAACCAGCCACACCTCTTTTTTATCTCTGGACTTTTCTATTTCCTTCTTCAGGATGTCCACTTTCTTGAAAGATTCCACGCTGTCGACGCTGTACACGAGTACGAAGCCGTCTGCCACTGAGTAGTAGTGTTTGGGGAGGTCTTGTCCATCGTGCAGACCTTTAGTGTCATAAAGCCTCAGCTGCTCCTTCACACCGCGGTCAGTTTCCACTGAGGCCACATACACATCCTCCTGGGTCTCACTGGACTCAGAGCCTGGAAAATACACACAACACAACAGCTACACAAAGAGATTTTCAGCAAAGCTGAGGTGATATCATACATAACAAATGAGACCTCGAAGAAAATGGTTGTCAAACACAAAGGTCATCTAAATTAGAGCCACAAAAGACTCCTGAATTAAACCCATGTGAATCATAATTTGACCTGTATGTATACAAGTGCAGCTATGTTCTTTTCCTTATGAATAATGTAAATTCAATACTTACCTACAGAGTGATTTCCGTACAGCAACTGCTCCAGTATGGCAGTTTTACCAACTGCTGCCTGGCCACACACCACCACTTTACAGCCTTTTCCCATGTCGAGCCTACTACGTTTGTATGAACACAAAACGTCACTTACATTGTTACTAGTGTCATATGGCATATGTTATATGTAAAACATGCTATAATAACATTAACACCTACAAGAGGTCCTTTAAAACAGACTCGGGATTATATCCTGAGCGTTGGCTCGCTGTGACAGCGTTTTGTTGTTTAGCCTAGCTAACGTTAGCTAACAGGCTACACGGAACAACTCATTCTGCGTCATGTAAACACAACAGTCACAAACATAATACATCAATGGTAAAAATCCACTCTTTGTTAATTACTGGTACATCCGGCTAGAGTGTCTTACTTGAATCAGGAGGATAACGAGCTGTCTATCAAGTCTTTAAACGTAGCATCACAACCAGTGCATCCATTCTGCTCTGCTAGCGCTATTATTTAGTTGTAAATGCGCATGCGCGATGGAGTTCACGAACACCGGCATAGATTAACACATACAAATAATTATTATTATTAATAATAATAATAATAATAATACAAAATAATAATAATGAAACAATACCACCACTACTACCACTAATAAATAATAATAATAATAATAATAATAATAATAATAGTCAATGCTTGAAGACGATTTGTATCTTAGTTAATAATGTTTTGCTATATAATATATTTTGTAATAATATTATAATAATACTATTACACAGTTGTGATATAATATTTACATGCACTGTGCATATTAATTGTTAATTGTGCTAATGCTTACTGTTTATGATGAAATGTTGTAGTTTGGATCAATATACTCACCAAATGCCTGTATCTTTTGTCTCTAGACTCTACTTTGTGATCACATTATGTTATAAAATGACTTTTTAATTGAAAATAATTAGAAATTAGAAATTGAGCTCGTATGTGATTCTAAAAATGACCACAAATATGCCATCAAAAGTGTAAAAACAAAAAACAACAACAAAGAATACATTTCCCATGAGCACCACAGAGGAAGTGCGTCACTGTCGTTTTCATAAGGCATGCTGGGTACGCACGATCTCTCTTTCCGGCTGGTACGCCATCATGTAAGCGAGTTTTCTATGCTTTTGCACAAAACGTAATCCATTAAAATCTATATGAATATAATTTCATCTGAATGTTTGGTTTAGGACATTGTTTAGCGAGTTATTAACGATCCTATACGCCTTGATTATTTTTTAACTAACATTGTTAAAACACTGATTATGGACCTTTTTGATGGTGCGGAGATGCAGTCTGATCTGCCGTAGACACTACCGGCCGCTGTAGCTAGCTAATGTGTTATACGATGCTGTCTTTTGTGTAAAGTTACCAGAGTTTTCAGTGTTTTAACTCATTTAAAAGCTGAATACACTATTTATCTGTTGTGTAATATTAATACTAACATTCCGGTGAAGCCGAAGTGAGAAGCTGTGCGGCTAACAGTAGCATGCTAGCTTTATTTCTGGCTAGGTTTAACAAGCATGGAGTATTGTACTATTACAACTTATTAATAATTACCGTAGGCGTTTATATGGTATGCACCATACCACGTGCCGCTATAACGCCAGTTTAAAGGTTGGAAACTGTTAAACACACTGGTCTGAAGTCTCAGCGGTCTTGAACCATGTGCCATCATGACTTGAGAGTAATGGGGTTAAAATCGGCTCTTCAGAAATACACTTTTAAACCCGAGTTAGGCAGATATGTAATCAAAGTATTGGCTTGCATGCTCTCACATGGCACTTGTCTGAAACCCTCTCCAATGTCTGTAAACAATGGTGCTCCGTTTGAGGCTCTCATGTTGTTATAGATTTAACAAACTGCTGGCTGCATGGTGTCCAATATTAATCCTGTATTGTGTATTTCTTTACTGCATGATCAAGCTATGAATTAACATCAAAAGTTTAACTTTCAACACTTGTGTTTCCTTTCTTCAGATAAGTCAACATGGGAGCATATCGGTATATGCAGGAGCTATGGCGCAAGAAGCAGTCAGATGTGATGCGCTTCCTTCTCCGAGTCCGCTGCTGGCAGTACCGTCAGCTGTCCAACCTCCACCGGGCTCCTAGACCCACCAGACCTGACAAGGCCCGTAGACTTGGCTACAAGGCCAAGCAGGGTGAGTGCTGCTGATCCCAGTGTGTTCTCCTGCACAGTCATCATCTTTGCGTGACTTGCTAATCGTGTCTTTGTTTTATTCAAACAGGTTACGTAGTGTATCGTGTCCGTGTGCGCCGTGGTGGCCGTAAACGCCCCGTGCCAAAGGGTGCAACTTATGGAAAGCCAGTGCACCATGGAGTCAACCAGATCAAGTTCGCCCGCAGTTTGCAGTCCACTGCTGAGGTACGTTCATCTTTATTAGACGGAATGAGTACAGTCGGTCTGAACTGGATTTGTTTGGGTTAAACATTCTGATTGCAAATGACAACACTACTGTATTTTTCACCTTCCCTGTAGTGCTATTTATCAAGATTGTTTAGGTGTGAGTTGTAGGGTGTTGGAGATATCGGCTGTAGAGATGTCTGCTGTCTCTCCAATATATCTTAACTAGATGACACTCTTGTGGTGCTCAAAATACATTTCAAATCTCTACAATATCTCCTTCCAGAAATCATGACCCTGTTACTGAAGATAACCCACAGACCTCGCTGTGAGCAGCTTCATGTAGGAACTATTTCATGCTCACCCACCAGACAGTGAGCACGAGTCTCTCGTCCATGAGTAGATGCACTCTTTTCTGCGCAGTGATGCCGCAGAAAGAAGTTCCTACATGAAACTGCTCACCAGCTCTAGATTATTTGAAGTATTCTGGTCATGATTTCTAGAAAGAGACATTGCTGTTGAGTTTTTTTGGCGCTTTGAGCACCACAAGCTGTGTCATCTAGTTCCATTATATTGGAGAGAAGACGACTGATGTGTATCAACACTCTGCAACTCTCACTGAAACAATCTACATTGATAAATATCACTACAGGTAAGAGGAAAAACATGCATTTTTCATTTTAGGATGAACTGTCCCTTAACAAACCCAACAGCCAAATCCACATCTCAACTGTCCATCTGTAAATCCAGTCACTTCCAAACACTCCAGATTTTCTTTCCTGCACCCGGCCATGCTCACAAACATTGGTTGTCTCATGTTCGGGTACCTGCTCCCCTGTTGGTCAAAAGCACTACATTTCCCAGCAGGCCATACATCATGCTTTGGTTTTGTATATAGGAAGTGCAGTATACATATTTGGATATGGTTTGAATAATCCAATGTGTGAAGAGTGGTGTTCCAAGTCTGTCCTCCACAAGTGCAACTATGTCACGAAAGCCTCACCTCACACAGAGACATTTCTAATTCGATTTAGTGATGAGCTGCTGTCAGTTTTAATATATTTAATGTCACTGCCTGACTTGCTCACAATGTGGAGCTGAAGTTGAAATATTGAGCACATTTCATACTCCAGAGGAATTGTGTTGATGGATGTTTTTCATGACATCTTGACATGTCGCTGTAGGAAAAGCACAGGTGTAAATATGAATGATGGCTGAATTTCATTTAGTTGCATCACTCCTGGTGTTGTGCATGCTGGCTCACTGACATGAGCAATCGTTAATGTTTCGTGGATTTACTGGTATAACGAGTCAAAATGCTTAAGAGGAGAAGGGTCACCTGTCTCGTATCCATTGTTTATGAACACGGCAGGGTCTCTAATGTAAAGTGATGGGAAGTTTCATGTTTTCCCAAATGAAACCTGTAGGTGCTGCAGGTAGATGAATGCATCCTCATTGTGGTGCATTCTCACTGAACATTAAGGTGGTGTTGAAGGTATCTCCTCTGGTAAACGTGGATTTTCCATACATTTGCCTCGGCTCCTTTGTTATGCCGTATGATCCCAGACCAGCAGGTTTAGTAAATGTGTTCTCCAGTTTAACAGTGGCACCTTCTTTATAACATTTCTGAGTGAAGATCAAAGTTTTTGCTGCCATCAGGACTTAAAGATGTCTCCCGATTACCTTTTTGTTGCTTTTCTTAATGAGCAGGATTGATTGTGCCGGTCAGAACCTTCCATTCACTCTTATCTTTTATCTCCTAGGAGCGTGCTGGCCGTCACTGCGGAGGCCTGCGAGTGCTGAGCTCCTACTGGGTGGGTGAAGACTCCACCTACAAGTTCTTTGAGGTGATTCTGGTCGACATCTTCCACAAGGCCATCAGACGCAACCCAGACACCCAATGGATCACAAAGGCTGTGCACAAGCACAGAGAGATGCGTGGCCTGACATCTGCAGGAAAGAAGAGCCGCGGCCTGGGCAAGGGCCACAAGTTCCACCTGACCATCGGAGGCTCCCGCCGTGCAGCCTGGAAGAGGCGCAACACCCTGCAGCTGCATCGCTATCGTTAGAGCTCGCCTGTACATTTAAAGAAATAAACAAACCTTTTTATGGTCAAATCCTGTCTGACTGCTTTATTCAGGGGTCATGCCCTTGTGAACACAAAGTTAAGTGAATTAATTTTTCCTTTTCTAACCTAGACTAAGACTAAATGACTTAATGGGATTTCTAGTAAAGCTCAATTTAACTTAAACCTGAGCAGATGTCTAATCAGCCTTAATTGGAAACACCTGTGTGTGTCTGTGTGTGTGTGAGGAGGCAGGCCTGTAAGTACATAAGAGTTTAATGAATAAGTAACTAAGTACATTTACTATAGGTTTACTATTTTGAGTTGCTTATACTTTGAGTATTTCCATTTTCTGCTACTTTATATAAAGTATCAGAGGTTAATATTGTGCTTTTTACTGCATTTAATGTATTCCATAATTTTAACTACTTTAGCATATTCAGATTAATCTAAAATAATAATTAATGTGATGCATTAGACTAAAGTACACAGCAGAATGTAAAGTAGTTACAAAGATCTCCATCTTCACCAGCTGCCATATTAAAGACATGAACACATTAATGCATCAATAAGTATCATCCAGTCATTTAAATGGACCTTTCTGCATAATGAGTATTTTAACTTAATATTTTTAGATCATTTTTGTACTTGAACTATTTTGAATGCAGAAGTCTTTTTACTTTTTCCAATAATTAACTTAAAACAAAAACTCCGACTTTGTAAATGTTTGCACTGTAATCTGCAAGTATTCATTAAAATGGAGATCTCTTTAATTGTTGGTTTGAAGGCTCTGCGCTGCACAGCGAGTACTTCCTGTCTGTCCGAGGCCCGACAGCTAAACACAAGAAGTACCAAACACTTTGTTCTGATCGTCATCGCTGGAATACAGAAACCAAATTCCAAACCCGCTTTAAGAAACAATCTGGACCCGTTTGTTCTTATACTGATTTATTTTTAAACCTTCGGACACTTAAGGTGTTCGAGCTTCTGCACACGTAAACATGTTTATTGTTTAGTAAACTAAATTATTAAACGTATAAAAGATGATTTCTTACCAAATATATACAAATCTGCATTTCATGGGTGGAAAATGTAATTAGTAATTAAAATAGTCACATTACATTTTTAACAGGGTAACTAGTAATCTGTAATCCCCTCCCAACACTGTCAGACCTTTAAAGGGCCAGTACGTAGTAACTCGGGGGATCTTTTATCAGAAATGAAATATAATATTCAAAATGCATACAGATAGAGAGGGAGAAGAAGAGAGAGGGAGGGGAGGAGCGAGGAAGAGAAGGAGAGCAGGGAGGTGTCCCCCGGCAGTCTAAGCCTATAGCAGCATAACTAGGGGCTGATCCAAGGGAAGCCTGAGCCAGCCCTACCTATAAGCTTTATCAAAAAGGAAAGTCTTTAGCCCTAATACACCGTTGTACAATGGATAACACAGTTATGTTAAGAAATGATAAAGAATCTAAATCCGATTTTCAGTCTGAACAGTTTTATATGTTTCAGGGTACTTCTCACCCTTTAAGTGAAAGCTTAACTGAATTAATTCAGCGGGTCACACAGAGATAAACTAGTGTTTCCTGAGCTACAGAGTGGAACAAGGAGGGCGGAGTGAGAACAACGGGCATCTCTCCCGTTACTCCCGCTCTATTGTCTCTCCATGCATTAGTCTGCGGGGCAGCAGTAAACCCTGACCTGCTCTGTACAACACCCCCATAAAAAGAACGTGCAGGACGGCACGGTGCAGCGTGGGATTGCTTCCTGCTAAAAGGTTTCATGTAGTAACGGAGGAAACATCAGCTGGACTGAGGGTGCCTCGAGAAGTGACCTCGCAGACATCTCCCGCCGGCTGAGGGAACACTGTCCAGGTCATGATAGCCCAGCAAGAATGTAGTGTGTGTGTGTGTGTGTGTGTGTGTGTGTGTGTGTGTGTGTGTGTGTGTGTGTGTGTGTGTGTGTGTGTGTGTGTGTGTGTGTGTATCTTATGTAACCAGCATGCATCCCAACACAAAGTTATATAACACGGTACAATCAACATGTTGCCCCCATTTTTTCCCAGACTTTTTCTATGCACATAAAAGACTCAAAGTTTGTGCAGAAATGTTGGTGTTAGCGAGCCCTTACTGCACCTCTGTCCCGATTCTCCCAGACACTGGTAGAAAAGATGATCACAGGTGTGCTCAGCTGGCAGACTGTGTTCAGCCACGTGTCCAATAAAGCTTTATTCAATGTGTTTGTGGTATCTTTCAGAGGTGGATGAAGTACTCGGGTAGTAATACCACAGTGTAGAAATACTCTGCTACAAGTCCTGCATTCAAAGTCTTACTGAAGTAAAATACAAAAGTATACTTCAAGTACTAAAAGAAAAAGTTCTGCACAGAATAATCTATATTATTTATTGTATTATAATAATTGATCCATTAATGTGTTCAGAACTTTAAAGTTGCAGCTGGTAAAGTGGCGCTCATTCATTAATAACTATATTCAGGCCGAGGAATCAATAAAGTTTTATCTTAACCTATAAAAAAAATTATTTATAATTATTTGTTGTGTAAATCTGAATCTTCGATGTAAATAAAGCTGTCAGATAAATGTATAAACAATATACAATAAGAAGTACAATATTTACCTCAAAATGGTACTTAAGTACTTGATTAATTGTACTTAGTTACTTTACATCACGGTTTTCAGAATCAGGTTTATTGATATGTTTCCATGCTTTGGTGTATTAGTGCAAGAAACATAAATATAGAAGAGAACAAATTACAATACAATAAAAAAAGATTGAATATGTACAATGTGACTGTTAAAAGGGAAACATTTCAAACATGTACTCACCACAAATAATTAAAATGTAAATAATAATGATAAATAAGGCATTACAAAAGTTAAATGTGTAAATAAAAAAAGGATACATTATTCTTCCCTAAAGATTTAATCATACAATTAGTTATATCACTTCTTTTAGTATTTACAAGATAAATAGTTTTAATATATTTAACTTACGTAAAAATCAAATGATAACTTTTGTTGTTCTACATTTATGTAGGTAAATCATTAACCATGAAATATCAATAAGTTCACCATGAATTCACAATTCCATTTATTACCAAGTAGAGAAATTAAAATGTATAAATAAGTATTGGAGAAAATAAATGTGTACAAGAAACATAAATATACAAAAAAGGATCAAATCAAATGTATTTATATTTATTTAGCCCAATATCACAAATTATACATTTGTCTCAGTGTTTACAGACTGTACAGGATACCACACCCTCTGTCCTTAGACCCTCTGTCCTTAGACCCTCTGTCCTTAGACCCTCTGTCCTCAGACACTCTGTCCTTACACCCTCTGTCCTCAGACCCTCTGTCCTCAGACCCTCTGTCCTTAGACACTCTGTCCTTACACCCTCTGTCCTTACACCCTCTGTCCTTAGACCCTCTGTCCTTAGACCCTCTGTCCTTACACCCTCTGTCCTTAGACCCTCTGTCCTTACACCCTCTGTCCTCAGACCCTCTGTCCTTAGACCCTCTGTCCTCAGACCCTCTGTCCTCAGACCCTCTGTCCTTACACCCTCTGTCCTCAGACACTCTGTCCTTACACCCTCTGTCCTTACACCCTCTGTCCTCAGACCCTCTGTCCTCAGACCCTCTGTCCTTACACCCTCTGTCCTTAGACCCTCTGTCCTTAGACCCTCTGTCCTTAGACCCTCTGTCCTTACACCCTCTGTCCTCAGACCCTCTGTCCTTAGACCCTCTGTCCTCAGACCCTCTGTCCTCAGACCCTCTGTCCTTAGACCCTCTGTCCTTAGACCCTCTGTCCTCAGACCCTCTGTCCTCAGACCCTCTGTCCTTACACCCTCTGTCCTTACACCCTCTGTCCTCAGACACTCTGTCCTTACACCCTCTGTCCTTACACCCTCTGTCCTCAGACCCTCTGTCCTCAGACCCTCTGTCCTTACACCCTCTGTCCTCAGACACTCTGTCCTTACACCCTCTGTCCTCAGACCCTCTGTCCTCAGACCCTCTGTCCTTAGACACTCTGTCCTTACACCCTCTGTCCTTAGACCCTCTGTCCTTAGACCCTCTGTCCTTAGACACTCTGTCCTTACACCCTCTGTCCTCAGACCCTCTGTCCTTAGACCCTCTGTCCTCAGACCCTCTGTCCTTAGACCCTCTGTCCTCAGACCCTCTGTCCTTACACCCTCTGTCCTTACACCCTCTGTCCTCAGACACTCTGTCCTTACACCCTCTGTCCTCAGACCCTCTGTCCTCAGACCCTCTGTCCTTACACCCTCTGTCCTCAGACACTCTGTCCTTACACCCTCTGTCCTTACACCCTCTGTCCTCAGACCCTCTGTCCTCAGACCCTCTGTCCTTACACCCTCTGTCCTTACACCCTCTGTCCTTACACCCTCTGTCCTTAGACCCTCTGTCCTTACACCCTCTGTCCTCAGACCCTCTGTCCTTAGACCCTCTGTCCTTAGACCCTCTGTCCTTACACCCTCTGTCCTTAGACCCTCTGTCCTTAGACCCTCTGTCCTTAGACACTCTGTCCTTACACCCTCTGTCCTCAGACCCTCTGTCCTTAGACCCTCTGTCCTTAGACCCTCTGTCCTTACACCCTCTGTCCTTAGACCCTCTGTCCTTACACCCTCTGTCCTTAGACCCTCTGTCCTTAGACCCTCTGTCCTTAGACACTCTGTCCTTACACCCTCTGTCCTCAGACCCTCTGTCCTTAGACCCTCTGTCCTTAGACCCTCTGTCCTTACACCCTCTGTCCTTAGACCCTCTGTCCTTAGACCCTCTGTCCTTACACCCTCTGTCCTTAGACCCTCTGTCCTTACACCCTCTGTCCTCAGACCCTCTGTCCTCAGACCCTCTGTCCTTAGACCCTCTGTCCTTAGACCCTCTGTCCTCAGACCCTCTGTCCTCAGACCCTCTGTCCTTAGACCCTCTGTCCTCAGACCCTCTGTCCTCAGACCCTCTGTCCTTACACCCTCTGTCCTCAGACCCTCTGTCCTCAGACCCTCTGTCCTTACACCCTCTGTCCTCAGACACTCTGTCCTTACACACTCTGTCCTTACACCCTCTGTCCTCAGACCCTCTGTCCTTACACCCTCTGTCCTCAGACCCTCTGTCCTTAGACCCTCTGTCCTTAGACCCTCTGTCCTTACACCCTCTGTCCTCAGACCCTCTGTCCTTAGACCCTCTGTCCTCAGACCCTCTGTCCTTAGACCCTCTGTCCTCAGACCCTCTGTCCTCAGACCCTCTGTCCTTAGACCCTCTGTCCTCAGACCCTCTGTCCTCAGACCCTCTGTCCTTACACCCTCTGTCCTCAGACCCTCTGTCCTCAGACCCTCTGTCCTTACACCCTCTGTCCTCAGACACTCTGTCCTTACACACTCTGTCCTTACACCCTCTGTCCTCAGACCCTCTGTCCTCAGACCCTCTGTCCTTAGACACTCTGTCCTTACACCCTCTGTCCTTACACCCTCTGTCCTTAGACCCTCTGTCCTTACACCCTCTGTCCTTAGACCCTCTGTCCTTACACCCTCTGTCCTTACACCCTCTGTCCTCAGACCCTCTGTCCTCAGACCCTCTGTCCTTAGACACTCTGTCCTTACACCCTCTGTCCTTACACCCTCTGTCCTTAGACCCTCTGTCCTTAGACCCTCTGTCCTTACACCCTCTGTCCTTAGACCCTCTGTCCTTAGACCCTCTGTCCTCAGACCCTCTGTCCTTAGACCCTCTGTCCTCAGACCCTCTGTCCTCAGACCCTCTGTCCTTAGACCCTCTGTCCTCAGACCCTCTGTCCTCAGACCCTCTGTCCTTACACCCTCTGTCCTCAGACCCTCTGTCCTCAGACCCTCTGTCCTTAGACCCAATGTCCTTAGACCCTCTGTCCTTAGACCCTCTGTCCTCAGACCCTCTGTTCTTAGACCCTCTGTTCTTAGACCCTCTGTCCTTAGACCCTCTGTCCTTAGACCCTCGCATCGCACAAGGAAAAAGCTTCCTAAAAGAAACCCCATAATTAAAGGGGTAAACATGTTAGACACCTCAGGGAGAGACTGAGGAGGGATCCCTCTCCCAGGACGGACAGACGTGCAATAGATGTCGTGTGTACAAGATAAACAACATAGTACAAATACAACATTTGACAGAAATTATGTTGTGATCAAAAAGAGAAAGTTTGGATGAATCCAGGAAAATTATGAAAAGGAAATGACTGTGAAAAGATATGTACAGTATGTCTGAATTAAAAACAGCAGTGCAGTTTTTAGGGGTAGTATTGTGCAGAAATGTGCAAAATTGTCAGAGGAATGTATAAAATATGCAATTACACAAAATGTTGACATTCTGATTAATTGTACACTATATATAATCTTTCGATAGAGTCGCTGCGCCTTGTGAAAGTATGTCAGTGGGTTACAGTGACACCGGTGCAGGTGGGAGGAGCCGCTCAACTGGGTCACATGGTTCGACACCCGACTAGAAACAGTCACTGCAAAACCAGAAGCTGAGGTGTCGCAGCGTTCCTCCTGTTGTATCTTTGAATGGGATTCAGCACATTAAGAGAAGCATCTTAAAAACAGTGAAAACTGTCGAGCTGTGCTTTTATCTTTCGGTAGAATTAAGCTACAACCACCTTCCAGGACCGAAACCTGCCATTTTGGTGTCGTTAAAACCGGTGAAAACGTACAGCTTTGACGTTCTTTAATATTTTCGTTTGTCTGTCAATGACGTTTTTTTTGTTTGTTTCTTTAAACCGGGTTTAAGTGTCGTTAATTTAAATGTTTTAGCGAATTTCTCAGCCGGGATCAATCAGCGACTTTTCAGTTGCTGAACACAAAAACAGAAAACACGGCTTCAGCACTGAGGTAGCATAGGAGGAGGAAAACCCCCCAAAACCGATAGGATATGGAGTCGACCAAAGCTGGTAAGTGTGAATTTAAATGGTATTAGCTGCAGTTGGGCTTTATAGTGTGGTGCCATTATGATCAATGACATTTGTCAAAGTAGTACGGCTAGCATAATGTGTTAAATAGCGAAGCTAGCTGCCGCGCTATCCCTTTAAAAGTCTTTATATTTAGATAAGGCAGTTCAAGTGTTAAAGGTTGTACCGGTGTGTTACTCTTTAACTGAGATAGGAGGGCCAGTGGCTTGTTGTTATTACCCAACGAGATGACTTCAGCAGCACTGCAGTCGTCTCCTCTCACATGGACCCAGCAGCCTAGCCATGTGCACCTGTGTTTACGCTCCCCGTGCGTCGCCGCTGATTGGCCGAGCGGCGCCTTGACGTAACCGTTGCATAATTCCTCCTGTCAAGATGTGTGGCGTCTCGCCGCGGATACACGTGAGGCATCTCACAGAAGCTCGCGCTGACCCAGTTTTCCCGGGGAGAAAAAAAACATGCCTGCTCCACGTGGGGGCGTGTTGAAAAAAAAAAAAGCGTCGATCGTTATGGTGCATTCAGGGCCCATGGGAGACACAATGCCCATTGTGTGTTATACAGTGTTATTCAGAGGCTTTGGCTGAAAAATATTTCTAGAAATTACATGTAATGTTGAAATTGTATATTCAGGGAATTCAGAATAACAATATAAATAGCTTGTGTGTCACTTAATGAGCACTGCTGACGAAATCAAATGACTTCCTTTCTCCAAAGCATTTGGTTTAAGAGCTACTGGTCTTCACATTGATTTATAGAAAGCCTGACATTTCCCATGAGACCTGAATGCAACATTTCTTTCTGGATTCAGTTTTCCAGTTTTGTCAATTTTGGACAAAATAAATCAAATATTTATCAGACATTTAGCGAGTTAATCCTCACAATCTTATACTTTGTCACCTGAATCGCAATATAGTACTATGTAATTAAATAGTAAACAGGATTAATAACTTACATTTTGAGGAGGCAGAAATATCTTTACTTTTTGAAATTACACTTTGATGTGATTCATGGTGTTTTGACAAATAATTTAGTCTGAAAAATATGTTGTTTTTTCAAATGCCCTATATTATCCAACAAATAGAAACACATCTGTCCCATTTTATGTGGAAAATAATACAATCAGACACATGTCCCAGCCTACTTTTATGCCAGCATTGTTATATAATCATGGTTAATATGTGTCTAACAAATCATAAAAATGTAAGGAATGCAGAATTTAGATAAACTATATATGAGTACGTTATGTCAGGTTAAATAAAATCCACCCATTTATATTGTGATTCGGCACTGGATCATTTGTTTATTTCAAAATAAATGCCTGCGTGACAGACTACCTTCCTCTCACCCTTGTGAAGCTGACATTACACAATGGCTGTTACCTAATCACTGAGACTGGCAGGGGAAGAATCAGGTCAGCCTGTGTTGAGGGGGAAAGCTGTCTCTGGGACATCGGCAGCTTCTCTGCTACTGGCTGAGGAAGCTGTATTCTGATCTGCCCTCTTAAGCTCGTTGGTTTCACAGCAAAAGTGCCAGCAGCTGGTGATCCAGCTACTGTACATATCATGTGAGGAACAGAAACCTGCAGGGAGTTTGTGCAACCTGAATATCATCAGCAGAAAACGTAAAGATTGATATGTCCCAGTGTTGCACGCAGCATTTGATTGACAGGTGATTATTAGGAACATTTGGTGCTAAACACTGGAGATTAACAAGAAGAAACATTTAATTAATTACAGTAGAAAATAAAGGGATAAATCTCACTAATATATATCTTTATTCTTAAGACTTTCCCATAACAGCTAGTTTTTATTAAACGTTACTAAAACGGGAGGAAATGGTGCATTTGTTGGGGACAGCGGATTAATCCACATCTCGTGAGCGGGATGGTCCAAGAAGATCCCGGGCTTCAGAGACTAGTCGGTGGATACATTCCCAGCTGCACATGGGATTAGTTTGCAAAACAAATGTATAGTCTCACCAGACGGGGGCTTTAAGATACCAGATGAAAGCTGCTCATGCATCACTTCCTGTTTGAGTTGCTGCTGCAGTCTTCATGGCCCGTTTTCTCTCCGTGTGACACCAGGAGGCGTAATAGCCTACATCAGCTCAACCAACTCTACCTCCAGCCCGGAGTCGTGCCACAGCGACTCCTCCAACGGCAGCTACCCGTCGTCCTCCTCGCCCAGAACCAGCTGCCACCCGCTGGTTCAGCGGGCAGACCCTGCACCCCCCACCGCCGGGCAAAAACTTCCAGGGACTCAGAAAAGCGGACGCTCCACCGCGAAATGTGGCATCACAAGTAAGATGGTCACGCCATTCTGTTTTTAAATATATATTTGCATGAGACTTTGCTGATCGTGTAAAACATCAACAGTTTGTTCAAATGAACAATAACAATAAATAATGTGTCAATCAGAAATCAACGGCCTGGTGCTGCTGTGTAAGGTGTGCGGCGACGTGGCCTCTGGCTTCCACTACGGCGTCCACGCCTGCGAGGGCTGCAAGGTGAGGGCGGCCACACACACACATACACACACACTCACATACACGCACACGCACACATACTCACATACACACACACACACACACACACACACACACACACACACACTCACACGCACACATACTCACATACACACACACACATACACACACACATACACACACACACACACACATACTCACATACACACACACACACACACACACACACACACACACACACATACTCACACTCACACACTACTACAAAGCAAATACTGGACATATACAAAGATACCTACTGATACTCCTAAACATGTTCAACATGTTCCTGTCAGTAACTCGCTGTAAAGACGAAGATGAAGATGAAGATGAAAATGACTGTGGAACAATAATAGTTTTACATTTAAAGATAAAGTGAGATGAATCTCGCTGCTTCACGCTGATGGCGGCTGCAGCCTCTTCGCTCTGTAGCTGAAGTGGGTCACTGCAACTAGTTCACTCTCCCCGTGTTCGTATCGGCTGCACCTCGTACTTCACGTTGCTGTGTGGCCTAGTTAACTGTGGGGAGCAACACACACACACACACACACACACACACACACACACACACACACACACACACACACACCCTCACGATGTGCTGCTTGTCTCTCTGAACACGCAGGGCTTCTTCAGGAGGAGCATCCAGCAGAACATCCAGTACAAGAAGTGCCTTAAGAACGACAGCTGCCCCATCATGAGGATCAACCGCAACCGCTGCCAGCAGTGTCGCTTCAAGAAGTGTCTGATGGTCGGGATGTCCCGAGACTGTGAGCAGCTGTGGGGGGCACTGGCTCCGTCTGTGTTCCACAACTAATTACATTTAATGTATTATTAAACACTCTGCGTGTGTTTAAAGGACCAAATCAAAGTGTTGGAAATCAAAACAATAAATAAAAAATGATGTAATAAATATTCACACAGAAAATATAAAATAACAGAATTGTGAAGTAATTCAATGAATTATTTTATAAAATAATGATAATAGTAATAATTATTGTATTTATAGTTACATTTTGGGTGAATATATAATTATTATTATTTAATATATTAATATATTTTAAAGTTATCAGGATGAGATAATATTTGTTCAGTGTTGGAATATTTAATATTTCTAATGTTTAGTTTTAATAACCTCGACCGAGCCGCAGCGGACACATAACAGACGAGTAAACTGGTCTTATAATATATGCATTAAGTTTGTAACGTTGCCCCTGCATCACAGCAGCTCAGCGAGTCGTTACTGTTGTCTCCTCTCTCGTCAGCTGTGCGCTTTGGTCGGATCCCCAAACGTGAGAAGCAGCGCATGCTGCTGGAGATGCAGAGCGCCATGAACAACATGATGAACAACAGCCAGCTGCACAGCAGCCAGACGCTGCCCTTCTGCAAACCTCTGCCGGCCAGCGCCGCAGAAGCTACCTCAGAGGATGCCGGCCCGGCCCCCTCCAGCTCTTCATCCACCTCCCTGTGCACCAGCCAATCAGACTCCGGCTCTGACCCCGGCGTGGCCATGGACACCAGCTCAGCGTCGCCCTACGCGTCGGACAGCGCGTCGGAGGAGGCGATCGGCTCGGTGACCCGGGCCCACCAGGAGACCTTCATGTACAACCAGGAGCAGAGCAGCCTGATGGCCGAAGCCCCGCCCCCCCCGGGCCCCTCGAGCAGCGTCTCAGCCAAAAACATCCCTAACCTTCGCACAGAGGAGCGGCAGGACGCCTGGAACCTCCACAACAACCTGGTCACCATGGCGGTACAGGACCCCCCCTCCAGCCTGGGCCCCCAGGGTCAGGAGGACACCACCGCCACACACTGCCCCTTCAGGCTGTCGAGGAGCTCCCCCCCCAGCCACTGTCCAGCCTACGCACACAGAGCCTTTGGAGCTCCGCCCCCAGAGGGCCCCGCCAGCGCAGCCTACAGCGGGCCCCTGTGGAGAGGAGGCAACAGGATGCATCTGGTAAGTTACAAAGAGCCCCCCCCAACACACGAAGAGTGGAAGTAAAGAACATGTTAATTACACTTTAGACGTGGGGGGCCAGTCTAAACAATAAAGCAGTAATGTGTGACTAACACCACCTTCCATCTCTTCCTGCTCCGCCCTCAGGTGTGTCCCATGAACACGTCTCCTCACGTGAACCCTCACAAGTCTGGCCACGAGGTGTGGGAGGAGTTCTCCCACAGCTTCACCCCGGCGGTCAGGGAGGTGGTGGAGTTTGCCAAGAAGATCCCGGGCTTCAGAGACCTGTCCCAGCACGACCAGGTCAGCCTGCTGAAGGCCGGCACCTTCGAGGTGAGATGCAGAACTTTGTGTTTAGCAGAAGGCGGATGTCGTTGTTCTCAGACGTGACCGTGTTCGTGCTTCGCAGGTGCTGGTGGTTCGCTTTGCTTCTCTCTTCGACGTGAAGGACCGCACCGTCACCTTTCTGGGCGGGAAGAAATACAGCGTGGACACTCTGAGGGCCATGGGGGCCGGGGACCTCCTCAACTCCATGTTTGACTTCAGTGAGAAGCTCATCAACCTGGGCCTCAGTGAGGAGGAGATGAGCCTCTTCACTGCCGTGGTGCTGGTCTCTGCAGGTGGGCTTCACTGTGAATGTTCTTATACAGGACCACCCCCAGTAACCAGACACAAGATGAATGTATTCTTAATGCTTTCAGCCCCCCCGTACACTCACATCTGTGTTTCTGCAATAATGTGAAGATTATTTAAGGATTCTAGCGTGAGGAGCCACCATGGTACACAAACATGCATACAGCTGCAGCCGGCTAGCTTAGCTTAGCATAAAGACTGAACACTGGGGGAGCGGGTTCAGACCGAGCCCCCTCTCGCAGCACCGCTGCAACATCTGGTGTAATTGTTCTTTCTGTGCGCGTGTGTTCACAAACTGTGTTTAATCCTCACGACACCATCACTGTCCTCCACAGATCGCTCCGGCATCGAGAACGTGAACTCGGTGGAGGCTCTGCAGGAGACGCTGATCCGCGCCGTGCGGAGCCTCGTCACCAAGAACCACCCCAACGAGTCGGCCATCTTCACCAAGCTGCTGCTCAAACTGCCCGACCTGCGCTCGCTCAACAACATGCACTCTGAGGAGCTGCTGGCCTTCAAGGTCCATTCCTGAAGATTCCTCTTGTACTTGACGCCGACCTGGAAACCCCACAAACCTCCACCTCCAACCCAACACCTCCACCTCCAACCTCCACCCAACCAACACCTCCACGCTTCTCCACGAGACTCTGGTTGCTTCTTAAGTCTCTAAATAAAACTCAAATGTGACATTTAAAGGGGGAAGAAGATGTTCTTGTACTGTAGGGCGTCACTGCCTGTGTGATGGTGATGCGTACACACACCAGTGTGTGTGTGTGTGTGTGTGTGTGTGTGTGCGTGCGTGTGTGTGTGTGGTCAGAATGTTTTAATCTGAACGAAGGCGTCGTCTTGTTTCTCGTGCAGTTGTTGCTTCGCTGTGTTCCGTCAGGTTGGGGTCGTTTTATCTAAATTATTGTTTGCGTTGTGAGGACTGTATCCGTGCTGATGTTTCCTCGTGCATCAGTGAAATGGAGAAACACTGAAAGAATGAATTATTTCTGGGATCCTGCGTGTCCCGGGTCGAGTCGACGCCGCTTGAATAAACGTTTGTGTTTCACAGACTGTAGTTGAAGTGAGTAGGTAGGATGTTCCACATAAAGTATGATTGTGATTGTAATTTAAAGTGACAGCTGTTAGATATTTTGCATCTCTTTGTTGCCTGTCGATGAGTTCAGAACGTCCGGCCTTTTAATATCCAGAGCTTCTGTCGTTGTGTTAACATGGCCGACGTGGTTCTGTGAAAGGATTGCAGTAGTTTCTATATAAATATATACATATTATCATACATACATAACTGTATAGATGAATATATCTATATAAATACATTTTATAAATGCAGTTCATGTGAAGTGGTTATTGAAGTTGTGTGTTTAAATTGAATTTAGAGTGGTTTAATAAATTCTATTATATTTCAAAGTAAATGTCATTTTATACTAAGTCATAACAAGTAAGAAAGAAATGTCATTAGTTTGTCATAAACACTCATAATGTATGTCATAAGAAATCATAAAAAGTCCTAGTATAGTATGGCATGCAAAAAGTCAGGAAATCATTGGAAAATCTTTACAAACTTTCAAAAGTCCAAAACAAGACAGTATGTCATAAATGTCTTTAAAAAGTGAAACATACATTTGGATAAAGAAGTTAAAGATCGTGTTGGGAGTCAGCGTGACGTCGATATCAGCTGATCATCGTGTGAAGGATTCTTAAAATAACTTCCACTTTAATTCAGATATACGGCACATATCTGTTCAGTCATTTGTCATATTCTTTGTATTTTATATTTACACATTTCATTTTTTATTTTACAGAGACGAGAAGAGAAGAGACGAGAAGAGAAGTTACTATCAATCGTACATATATAATATACTATTCTATAATATAATATACTATAATATAATATAATATACTATAATATACTATACTATAAGTACCTATAATATAATATACTAATATATATAATATAATATAATATACTATTCTATAATATAATATACTATAATATAATATACTATAATATACTATACTATAATATACTATAATATAATATACTATAATATAATATAATATACTATAATATAATATACTATAATATACTATACTATAATATAATATACTATACTATAATATAATATACTATAATATAATATACTATACTATAATATACTATACTATAATATACTATAATATAATATAATATACTATAATATAATATACTATAATATAATATACTATACTATAATATAATATACTATAATATACTATAATATACTATATATAATATACTATACATAATATACTATAATATAATATACTATAATATAATATATATACTATACTATAATATACTATAATATAATATACTATAATATAATATAATATAATATAATATACTATAATATAATATAATATACTCAACATATTTAATCAACAGATTCTGATTCTGACACAAATAAAAGCACAAAACCAAGTTCTCTCAAAACCATCTTTATTCTCAAGATCCAACTCACATTAGCTGCAGTCATCGTCATGAGCATCAGAACCAGCTCCGCGTCGTCACGCTCGTTTCCGAGCACCGGACGCCGGATTACCGGACAACTTTTCCGGTAAACGCCGAGTGCAAGACAGCAAAGGTGGAGCAGAATGTATTTCATCTTCTGTCCAGCTGCCACAGATTCAGTCCTAAACATATTCATCTCAGTCCCTTCCTCTCCGTCACGGGTTTCCAGTATGTGTTGAACAGATGAACAAAGACACTCGAACACACAAGCAGATGTGTGTGGGCAGTGACGACTCTTTCTGACACTTTGACCTCCAACGTGTTCAGTGAAGGTCAGCGACACTCATCTTTTAAATAGTAGAACTAATGCTGCACTACTCTGTGTTTGTAATGTTTGCAACGTCTTGCTCCTCGTTGTTTTGCAGAGATGTGTGAATGGGATTGAGAGCAAGATACTGTATTTTCTTTTAATGCTATGCAAAACAATATGTTCATATTATGCTAACAACATCTGTAAAAAAAATCTGCAGTCTGAAAATATACATCCTTTTTCCTTTGTACTGTAAAATATCTTTTCTATGGTGCAACTCGTGGGAGAGATAACAGTCCTGCACCGCAGCACTGACCAGCTTTACATGCACCAACATACCATATATATGTATATATAACACATCATATTCAAGTAACTGTGCGGGACACATCCAACATATCCTCACAACTTGGTTAGTTTGTAAGGCTCTCTTGTATTTTGGGGTTAAAGCTGCTCTAATTATTACGTTTCTATGAATGATGAGTGATAATGTGAAGGGACACGCTCCTCAGCTCTGCACAGTATAACAACGTTACTGTTACACAGCTGACCCCAGACGTGTTAGTGTTTGATAGTAAAAACGTAGGCGCAAAGGAAAAGAGAAGAAACGCTACCTGAATATGTGAAGAGGAAGAAATAACGTATAACGAATGATTACATGTGTAAGCTGCTCGTCAGTCACAGGACGCTTTGTGAAGGTTAAGCAGCTGATGGTTCCTTAAGTTACCAAGTTAGGGACTGCAGCTGCACGACGACGACGAGGAGAAACTTTATACGGACATAACTTGTCTAATAAGTGCGATTAATGCGAGTTATGAAGCACTAAAGAGAGGTTCCTGTATAACTGCACAGTGTATATAATAATTCATGCTGAGGTAAGGTTTTGGTTAACAGTCAATTCCTTTCAAATGATAAACTTCAACAGATTAAATGTCATGAACACTGATTTATACGCTGTTGGATCTTTCTACGTTTTTCTTTTGAAACTTCATATTTTAGGTTTTGTTTTGCACAAACTGTGTTAAGTTCCTTAGTGTGACTTCAGGGAAATCTATGTTTTATTAAAAAGGACGTGTGTCTCACCTGAGAGGTCAGTAACCTTTAAAGTTTGCACTTGGACAAAGCCAGGGCTGGCTGCTGTGAACTCACGCTCACATGACATGGAAGGGAGAGTTCTTGGTCCCGATAATCCTCATGTGACGGAGACTCATGAAACAGAAAGAAAAGCTAAAGTAAAGAGGATTGTAAAGAAGTAAACCTGCTGGTGTGTTGGGGGGGGGACTTATATTCCCAACATGAGTCCAGCTGGATGCTGAAGCTGCTCTGTTGGATGTGCAGATATCTGAATAACACATCAGCCTCAAGGCTGTGTGTGTGTGTGTGTGTCTGTACGCTGCTCTGCCCCTTGGTGGCAAAACTGTCAATTAATGCAGCTTTGAAATGACTTCATGGTTATTTTGTGCAAGTTGTGGCCTTCGATGTGCAGGAACCCAGAAATATCAGAAACTCAGGAACTTTACTTGCATTACGACCGAATGAACAGACTTCCTGTTTTGGCTCCTGGGTCACAGTTTGTCCATAATTCTGACGCAGGATGTACTGAAGGTCCAACTGCTCAAAGTACTGATGATGCTTAAACACAAACGGCTTTCATTCAGACTGAAAGCAAGCAATGGTTGTAGCTAGCATAGCAGTGGTATAGCATGAGGCATAGCATGGGCGTAGCATGAATATAGCAGGGGTTTAGCATGGGCATAGCAGGGACATAGCATGGACATAGCAGGGGCATAGCAGGGGCATAGCATGGACATAGCAGGGACAACAGGGGCATAGCAGGGGCATAGCAGGGACATAGCAGGGACATAGCAGGGGCATAGCAGGGACATAGCATGGACATAATAGGGACATAGCAGGGACATAGCATGGACATAGCAGGGGCATAGCAGGGACATGGCATGGACATAGCAAGGACATAGCAGGGACATAGCAGGGGCATAGCAGGGGCATAGCAGGGACATAGCAGGGACATAGCAGGGGCATAGCAGGGACATAGCATGGACATAGCAGGGACATAGCAGGGGCATAGCAGGGGCATAGCAGGGACATAGCAGGGACATAGCAGGGGCATAGCAGGGACATAGCAGGGACATAGCAGGGGCATAGCAGGGACATAGCAGGGACATAGCAGGGACATAGCAGGGGCATAGCAGGGGCATAGCATGGGCATAGCAGGGACATAGCATGGACATAGCAGGGACATAGCAGGGACATAGCAGGGGCATAGCAGGGGCATAGCAGGGACATAGCAGGGGCATAGCAGGGACATAGCAGGACATAGCAGGGACATAGCAGGGGACATAGCAGGGACATAGCATGGACATAGCAGGGACATAGCAGGGGCATAGCAGGGGCATAGCATGGGCATAGCAGGGACATAGCAGGGGCATAGCATGGACATAGCAGGGACATAGCAGGGGCATAGCAGGGACATAGCAGGGACATAGCAGGGGCATAGCAGGGACATAGCAGGGACATAGCAGGGGCATAGCAGGGACATAGCAGGGACATAGCAGGGACATAGCAGGGACATAGCAGGGACATAGCAGGGACATAGCAGGGCATAGCAGGGACATAGCAGGGGCATAGCAGGGAATAGCAGGGACATAGCAGGGACATAGCAGGGCATAGCAGGGACATAGCAGGGACATAGCAGGGGCATAGCATGGACATAGCATGGGCATAGCATGGACATAGATAGGGACATAGCAGGGACATAGCATGGACATAGCAGGGGCATAGCAGGGACATAGCAGGGACATAGCAGGACATAGCAGGGACATAGCAGGGGCATAGCAGGGACATAGCAGGGGCATAGCAGGGACATAGCAGGGACATAGCATGGGACATAGCAGGGACATAGCAGGGGCATAGCAGGGACATAGCAGGGGACATAGCAGGGACATAGCAGGGGCATAGCAGGGACATAGCAGGGGCATAGCAGGGACATAGCAGGGACATAGCAGGGACATAGCAGGGCATAGCAGGGACATAGCAGGGGCATAGCAGGGGCATAGCAGGGACATGGCATGGACATAGCAGGGACATAGCAGGGACATAGCAGGGGCATAGCAGGGGCATAGCAGGGGCATAGCATGGGGCTTTGTTGAAGTCTAAACAAAGCCTTGCAGCTGAATTCCTGAGACTATTCTAAAAGTCTGAAGTTTATAAAAGCGGTGAGAGAGCAGGTCACTAAGAGAGCGTTAGTTTGATGTGTTCTGTACTGAAGCAGAACATCAAACCGTTACAGAAGACAACCAGATGCAGTGTTGTCATCTCATCGCATTAAGAAATTAAGTCTCAAACAAACTTGTTACTTTTTAATAATGCATTGTTTTATTACATCTTTGTACTTTGCTGATCTCATCCTCACGGTTCTTCAGATGCAATGGAAACACAAATGCACAAACGGGACTTTGAGGTCCTGATTTAGTTCCTGAGTTTAGTTCCTGGGAGTATTTGGGTGAAGAATTAGACGAAGTCTGAGAGCAGAATTAAGACCGGCCGAACTTTAAAGATGAGTCTCACATGTGCGTGTTTGTGCAACCAGCCCCGGTTGTGACACCTGACCAGATTTATTTCACATGTTCTCTTCACTTCACTCGGTACTTGAGTTGAATTTATCTATCAAGCTGAAACAATGTGTCGGTCACAGCGTGTCCGAGGCTCCTGCCGACACCACTGCTGACGGGTTAGGGTTAGAGGTGCATGTAAACCTGGACAATGTTACTTTTCCAAATGGCTCTGGCTCGGTGCGACCGACGGGCCCGAGCCTGGGTGCCACGCTCCCCCATCCATCTCTCTCCCTCTGATTGTCTGTGCATTTATTTTGAGTCTGTACAGTTTTGCGAGGTGTGTGTGTGTGTGTGTGAGGTCCGGGTCATTCAAACACTGCAGCAAGTCTATTGCTTTGATAAAAGGCATCACTTCACAGAAAAGAGGAAAACAGAAACACAAGCTGCTTTGAGGAGTAGTGTGAAGCTTGAGGAAGCGAGATTTACAGAGCAAAAATGTTTTGTCACATTGCAAAACGACAATACCATAGAGAGGCTTTCAGAAGGACAACACAAAACAGAACATACCAGCTAAAGTAAGAGAATCTCACCAGCTGATGAGTCATACTGTTGTTTGGGCCTCCACATCCCACTGGTTGGTCACAGTGGCGGGGTCTGACCCACATGCAGATCTGTGCATGTGTACTGTATGTGTACTGTATGTGTACTGTATGTGTACTGTATGTGTACTGTATGTGTGCATGTCTGTGTGTTAGTGTCGATGCATGCCATCCTAAAAGCGTGTGCTGTTATACAAACAGATCCTTTCTGCATGGAGATAACAAAGAGTTCAACCAGTCCTTTGCACAGCCCACGCCGCACCACGACGTCACTGCATCACAAACAGCGGACAGGAGAACAAAACAGAACGGTTGAAATCATCGCATGTGAGACTAGTGAGGCAACACACAACACTTGTATTGTAGAAGCTGCTCACGTGGACTAAAACACAAGTCAGAGGGACGACCGTGTGTGAGTGCCGTTCACTCACCAGTGGAGCCCAGCAGGGTTCATAAGGAGGGCATCAGCTGAATTTGGCACAGCGTGTGGCAATGTTACACAAACACAAAGTACTATGATTGTCTTCTCCTGACATCAGGCTCATTATGTGCTTTAGTTCGTCCTGACCATCTGTTAATGCTACCGCTGCGTTCCTTTCAATGTCGGAAGTCTGAATGAGCAGAGGGAACGTCGGGATTTAAAAACCTTTGTGCGTTTACGCGCTCGTTTGTAAAAATAGATTTTCTTCAGGCAGCTACGACAGAATGTTCGGATCATAAACGATTATCTTCATGATGGACTCATGCACCGACCCGTCTCACACAATCCAAAGATATTCAATTAACTTTAACATCCAACATAAAATAAATAATAAATCCTCACAAATAAAAACGTTATATTTCATCAACCGAGGGTTAACGAGGTCTCTCTGACAGATCTGAGGTCTGCGTCTCAAACGTCTTTAAAGAACAGGGTCTATCTCCACATGTTCAAGCATCATGTTAGTATCACAAAGGTCTCTGCTGACGACCAATAGCAGGGCGGGATCATCAGTACTTTTATAAAAAGTCTTAAGAATTCAGATTTATTAGCAAATATAATTTTCACTTTTAAGTTTCCTGCCACGTGGAACTTGTTTAAACATCTTTAGAGCTTAATGAAGCTAAGTTGCATAAAATACAGTTGAGGTTAAATCTTCGGGGGGGAATGTCAGATAGACTTGGGACTCTGGTGTTCCAACAATAGAACCACAAAGGTCTATCTGCACAATGAGTTTAGTTTCTACCCATAATGCACTGCATTGGCCCAAACAGTCTGAACTTCACTACCTGGTGTGCAGCATGTGATGTGTCAGCATGGGTTGGAACTGGTTTTATAGTGTCCACGTTATGAACTGCTGGAGACCTTGTTCACCCTCGGTTGACGATATTTAGTTACATAAAAAGCCTGAAACAATGTAAACAATGAGCTTCATGAGGCTGCAGCAGCTCCGTGAAGGTCTACAATACATGTCACATTTGTGCGTACTCGTCGGATAATAAACACTTCCTGGGTCCATGAGGCAGCCCTTTGAAATAAATGAGTAGTTTTCCAGGTATCTCCTCAGCTTCCCTCGTCTTCTTCATTAAACAGTGTTTCACTGAAGGCAGAGATGCTCGGTCACTGAGGAGCTTGAAGATTTCTAATGGGAACTGACTTTCTAACACTGTCAACGCTGTGTGCATATTTCTGACTGAGGCATCAGATGAACATTCTTTATATTCATTTGGCAAAATGATTGATATGCTGTCGTAGTGCAACCGCTGAAGTCGTCCATGATATTTATGTTTGCTAGCCTGTTACAGTTCCCTGCAGCAGAGTTCTGCTGTGTAGTGTTTCCAGCACATGCTGCCATGTACGTGTGAAGTGCTGCAGGTTTCTCACCACGAGTTCTGTCTTAAGTTGCAAAATTCAGATTTTTCCGACATCTCTGGAACGCCGCATGACGACTTAACATGGAGACGTGTTGCTGTTAGCGGGTTCAGACGACTGACGGTTAGTATACCAACGATCAGGTGCAGAAACAATGAAACAATGTGGTATTGTGTGTGAGCAGCCATTTTGAGTTTGTCAACGTAAAAGAAAAGTAAAATACAACATCTGCTTGGTTTCTACTGAAGTGCTTATAAAAAGATGCCAACTTTACAATCTTTGAAACAAAAATATCTATAGTAAAATCCGAGGTGAGAGGTTATATCCACAACAATAACAACAACAGAACAAACCAAACCAAAACATAAATGCTATTCACATGTACCCGCACTGTAAGGAATGGTTCCATCCACAACTACACCAGAGAGCTAAACTATGGAATGAAGTGACACTCAGTAGTGCTAAGAGAAAGTCATTGTGACGGGCTGCTGGTTCACCCGAGACCACCAGGGTGCCCAGGCGCTGACGTATGCACACTCACGTACACACGCACACACACATACATGCACGCACACATACATTTAAAATCCATTGGTCAGTCCTCGAAGACCTCCAGGAAGAGAGGAGGGAATAGCTCGGTGGGACACTCCACTTTCATGTGGAGGAATCGGCTGGCGTGGCAGGCGCCGATCATCCGCAGGTCCGTCACCTTCATTAGCAGCTTGGGCCAGAAATGCGCCACTTTGTGTTTGCGGTAGTTGATGTAATGTTCAAAGGCCAGCAGGAACTCCTCTTGGCACCGCTCGATCCGCTCCACGCTGCTCAGGCCCGGCCGATCTGATGACAAGAAGACGTCGACGATGTTGTTAGTGACCAAACTGCAACAGATACAAGCTGAAGAACTAGATTCAGCATCATAAGGTAGAAACCACTAACATTGTTTTTATTAAACGACTTCCATATTGTTTTTGTTTGGCTCCTTGTACTTTCTAAAATACAGACATTTTCTTTTTATACGTTCTTTAGTCTTTGGGCACATCTTAGATTATTTTAACAGTCCCACTGTTAATCTAATCTAATGAACAATGTCTTATTTATTAAGTGTGCAATGTATGACCCTGCCATATGTGCATAACTTGACATGACTGACATGGACTCCACGCTCTAATGAAGTTAAGGGAACCCGTTAGTGATCATGAGGAAGTGACCTTCTGTTGTGCTTCAACGTATGCTTGGGAGACGAGGTGTGTGTGTTCATTAAGAACTCAAATATAAGGTTTAGAGTCTCTCCATGAGTTGGGACACTACGCAGTTGTGCTTGGAAGCAGGTAGTGTTCTCGTTATTATTGTTTGTTGTACAACAAAATAAGAATTGTTAACACTATCTGTGTCTGTGCTTTACTGATTCCTCTCTGTCTGATAAATATCCACGACAGGACTACTAATGAAATAAAATAAAACAGTAGTTCAAAGATTAAATACAGTATAATCATTTCAAAATGTTCGACTGAATTAAGAAACTACGGTTTAAAGTAATTAGATTATAAAAGATCACAGGAGAGGGAGATATGCAGTTTGGGTATTTATTTTACTGCCACATTAATTGGACGAACCTGCCAGAGTTTAAGGATAATTCTGCTTTATGACAACTTATTTTCAAACCATTATTCCATCAGTAACGTCTGTCAGTGAAAAGTAAAGCGTGCGTCCACCCCGTGATTTGGATCGGCTCTAAGATTTGAAGAGTTCTTCTTTGGTCAGCGCTCCACACGACCCCCAAGTTTCATGAGGATCAGACAAGTGGCTTTTCCATAATCTGCTGACGGACGGACAGCATTACCTTGTTGGCGGTGGTAATGAAAACATTGCACTAACCACGATAATTGGATGGCAGCGTGCAGCAACAAGGATAATCATGGTTAATCCAATGAAACAAGAAACCAGTTCACACAGGTTAAATAAACAAACACTGCTGGAAGAGAAAGAAGTTTACAAACTGACTTCCTGCTGAGCAGCCAGAACGCTTGATGGATGTGTTCTTAACTATTGCAATAATCATCATGTCTGTAACTAGTAACAGACATGATGATTATAATGTGTTTGCTATCATCCTAATTTGTAATTTTCCACACTTTGCACTACAAACACTTGAAGACGGTTATTAAAGCTGAATGCTTCAGCTTGTAGCCTGGGACAGTGTATTGATTGAAGCCTACTGTAAATGTGTGAGGAGACAGATGGGCAGGTTAGCCCTCGTGCCATGAGTCCGTGTACGGCACAGCAGCACAGTATTGATCTTCAATGAGATGCAGAGCATCACGCAGAGAAATGGTGCTGCAGCCCAAACCAAGCGAGCTGCACAAAGCTCCTCACAATGACGATGGTGATTAATTGATTTCACTGGAGTTTGATATGGATTTCATGTCAAGAAAATACTGTTCACACAATCTGTGCAGGAGGGAACAAAGCTTTACGGAGGGAAACGCATCGCTTGTGAAGCAGCAGGACAAAGTGACCTTTGGGATTCTTTCTCATGTTGCGTGTTCAATCCCATAATAACCTATTGCTGGCCTCTACAATGCACAGCTTTCTCTGTACTGATGGCAGTGCTTTGGAAAACGGTCGGCAGTAAAGTAAAGAAATGAGGGGTAGTAGTAGTAGTAGTAGGATGTTTTGAGCTTCTTCTCCACCGTCAGTGTATCACAGCAGTAGATGCAGTTTGTAGAAACAGACAGAATGTTCTGCCTAAAAAGTCAATATCAGTTTAAGTGTACGTAATTTAGAATATTTTACTGCTTTATCTTAATGTCAGACAGGAACTGAAGCCGTTATCTTTGCTCTCGTTAAAACCACCAGACTCCATTGACAAAAGCAGTAATTTTTCCTGACAGAACGCAGGAGCTGCAGGTCCACGGCTGCCTCCATCTGTTAGGTAGTTTGTGTTATTGTGTAACTTTGGAGTTTTAAAAGGTTCAGTTCGGTTTCACCAAAGTCCCACTTTGGTGAGAGAAATATAAAACCTTCAGTTCCCCGTCAGAAAGGACCGTCTGAGAGAAAGATAACCTGAGAGGTAAAATTACAGATTTTGTCAATGGAGTCTGGTGTCTTTGAAGAGAGCAGAGATAACGGCTTCAGGTCCAAGATAAAGCAGTACAAATATTCTAAATATAACGTACACTTAAACAGATATTCTTTATAGGTGTCTAAAATATAGACACCTATAGGTCAGTATGTCGGTTTATCCGTAGGGGGCAAACCAACCGTCATCTTTAAGTACCTCATACAGCACCACCTCACGGGACCTGGACTATCCCTTTAATGGGCTAAAAAAAGACGGGCGTAATCAGCTCATGTGTGCATGCGTGATAAGAGTCCGGACACCGGGAGCTTACCGGATGAAAGCAGGATTACAGCCTGTAGAAGAGCCACCTCAGAGTCATCCAAGTTAAAGGAGGACAGCGACACACCAAGGTCAAAGATGGCATCCGAGACTACGCCCAGGCCTCCGTTCTTAAGCTGACCCCGCGTGACCGCCATCTCTCCGTTGAGCGTGAGGGTCTCGCTCTCTGGATCGTAGCGGACTGCAGCTCGCAGCGACATGATCTCCATGCAGCAGCCTTTCAACAGGACGATCTGGTCTTCACAAGGCAGCTGGACATATGGACAAAAGCATGGTCAGTGGAAGGACATGGATCCTCCAGCCGGAGCATATTAGTCAAACAATCAAATAGTCGAATCACAGAAAAACGAGCTCCAACTATCTTCAACAGAAATGTCTTTAAATGCAGTTTTTAGCGTCTCAAATATGAAGAGTTCCTGTTTTTCTTCATCATATAGATATAGATTCATAAAGACATCACGTTGGTCTGTCGTGACTTATATTCCTAATTCCTCGTTGCACACCACGAGGGACTGAAACTCTTTCCTACAGCTATGAAAACAAAGTGGAACAGAGACCAGAGGAAGCGTCACTCACATCACAAAACATAGGCAGTTTTTTGGCAAAGTCCACCACTCGGGTTATGGCAGGGGTGATAATTTTTGTAAACTGACTGAAGGCTTCGATATCCACTTTGTTTCCTTCGGGTGTATTGACCATGGACGCTTGACCAATATCCTCAGGCTGAAACAACAAAGAGAGAAGCGCTCAATCAATCAGCATCACCAGGTCAGCGTGTTGCATTCAGGCTCTGATACGATAATGGGACAACTTGAAAGTGAGTGGATTACTTGGTTACGGTCATGAACTGACTGCACTTATACTCGATGGGAACTACAAACTGTATCAAGCACACGTACGTCATTTTGAATAAATATGAGTTTCTTTACCTTCGCTTCCTTCACCCCCGCAGCACTCTGGTCAGAAGTATAGAATAAATTACATGTTATTTCATTAAGAAGCATAGCTTCCTCGACCTGTTGGACAATCAACAGGAATCGTGAAGTTTCAATGAAGAAGCCGTTTCAAGCCAACTAAAAAGAAAACAAGTTAAACTGAAGAGAGAGAGATGAAAGAGTGCAGAGAGAACACAGCGAGGAGAGAAACTCAAGGTCGGGTTTCTACGGCGAGATTCAGGCGCAGGACATCGACTTCACTCAGGTCCTCGGAAACACTCGGAAATGTTTTGATTCATGGCGACGAATAGACGTTTAAACGGAACCACAAAGTGATGCGACATCTGTACGACTTCACTACGAACCAAAAGGAAGCGCGACTAAAGTCGTGGAATACTTTCCGCTGGATTCCTTTTTTGTTTCGTGATTTTACTGGAAGATTCAAAACGTTTTCACAGAATATTTCGCAAATTCCGCAACAAATGAGATTAAAAACTTTAAAACCAGTTCCAAAACATTTCCGTTGGATTTTCGTGTTCTCGCTGACCGCGCCGTAGAAACCCAAAGTAAAGTCAACAGTGGAGCAGACGTCACTCTGACGGAGCGCTCACACTTCACAGAGCAGGAAACTGAATTAGTGAAAACGGTGAAATCAGAAGCTGCAAACAGAAAGAGAAGTGAAAGCGCACAAAGCGAGTTGTTAGCATCAGCGATTAAGGATTATCGGTAAGACACAGAATGAGAAGTTCCATTATTAATTAGTGCGGCTGCGTTGAGGAACACACTTTCCTCCAGCGTCCAGCTAATTGTCCCCACTCTACAAGGATATACAGAAGAACACACAGACACATTAACAGAGGGGACAGTGGGGGGGGGGACTGGAGGAGACAGGGGCGTGAGGGGGGGTAATCAATACACTGAAGGCTGAGGTGAGGAACGAGGGAGGCGGGGGATGTCTCACCAGGAATTTCCGCTTCTGCTTCCAGTGGTTTCCCTGTGCGTTGGTGGACATGTGAGCGTCGGTCACCATGCGGATCAGGTCCCACTCCTCCTGCGTCGGCTCCTGCCGGTCCCACGCCGTCTTCTGCTGCTCCTCCTTCCGCCGGCGCTCCCGGTTCTCCTCGATTAGCTTCCGCTTGGCCAGCCTCTTGCTGTCGTCCAACACCACTGAGGGGGGGGGAGATAAGGGAGACAATGAGAGTGGACGGGAGTGAGGAGGAGGAGGAGGAAGAGGAGGAGGAAGAAGAAGAGGAGGAGGAAGGCAGCTCGTAGAAGTTATTCCACAAACATCTGAAAAGACTTTCATCTGCAAAGGTTTAGAAGTGAATAGATTTGCTTGTAAAGCATCTCAACGTCGTACAATTCTATAAATATAATTTATTGGGCCATCCAATCCCTGTACGCCCAAAGCGAGAGTTGTGTCCGGATACTCGGCAGTAAGTCGGACTCGTTCCCAGTGAATGTTGGCTCCGCCAGGGCTGCGCTTTATCACCAATCCTGTTCATGATTTTCATGGATAGGATATCGAGGCGTAGTCGTGGAGGAGAGGGGTTGCAGTTCGGTGACCTGAGGATCTCATCGCTGCTCTTTGCAGATGATGTGGTCCTTATGGCATCATCGGTCTGTGACCTTCAACAGTCACTGGATCGGTTCGCAGCCGAGTGTGCAGCGGTTGGGATGAGGATCAGCACCTCAAAATCTGAGGCCATGGCTCTCAGCAGGAAACCGGTGGATTGCCTACTCCGGGTAGGGAATGAGCCATTACCCCAAGTGAAGGAGTTCAAGTACCTCGGGGTCTTGTTTGGCCAGAGAATCGGAGCAGCGGGGGCGGTATTACAGTCACTTTACCGCACCGTTGTGACGAAAAGAGAGCTGAGCCTGAAGGCAAAGCTCTCAATATACCGGTCGATCTTCCTTCCTACCCTCACCTATGGTCATGAAGGCTGGGTCATGACCGAAAGAACGAGATCACGGGTACAAGCGGCCGAAATGGGTTTTCTCAGACGGCTGGCGTCTCCCTTAGAGATAGGGTGAGAAGCTCAGCCATCCGTGAGAGACTCGGAGTAGAGCCGCTGCTCCTTTACGTTGAAAGGAGCCAGTTGAGGTGGTTCAGGCATCTAGTAAGGATGCCACCTGGGCGCCTCCCTAGGAAGGTGTTCCAGGCACGTCCAGCTGGGAGGAGACCCCGGGGAAGACCCAGGACTCGGTGGAGAGATTATATCTCCTCACTGGGAACGCCTCAGGATCCCCCAGTCGGAGCTGGAGGATGTGGCCCAGAGAAGGGAAGATTGGGGTTCCTTACTGGAGCTGCTGCCCCGAGACCCGATCCCAGATAAGCGGTAGACGATGGATGGATAATTAATTACTGCTTCGTCTTTAAACTTTGGTGAATTATACGATCTGTGATTTTATCTTTTTTTGTAACTTTTGATATGTGATAGTGGTAGACAGTATGTACAGTTTGTATAGTAGTAATAGTAATGTGACATCTGTGAATACAAAAAGGCTTGTTTTCCTCTGTGTGTGTGTGTGTGTGTGTGTGTGTGTGTGTGTGTGTGTGTGCACGCGTGTGTGTGTGCAGGTGGATCCATTAAACACATTAACACACACGACATGAAGGCGTTCTGTAAAACTCACAGTCGGTCGCCATCCCCACCGCGATGCACTTCTTGAAGCGACATTCCTGGCACTGGTTCCGGGTCACCTTGTCGATGACGCACTTGGCCTCGTACTTACAGGCGTAGGTCGGGTTGAGGTTCTTCTGGATGGTCCGCCTGAAGAACCCCTGGAGAGCAGACGGGCACACGCTCAGAGATGTGGAAGACAGATGCAGCGAATGAAGCTGCACACATTGACTGGTGTTACCTTGCAACCTTCACAGGTGATGCAGCGATAGTGGTAGCCTGTGGCTTTGTCCCCGCACACTACACAGAGCTCATCCTTGTCCAAATAACTCGGGATGTACCCTGCGGAGAAGAACCAGCGTCAGTGTCGCACTTCACTGGGAGGAAGAAAAGCCCTGCTCTCCTCACATGTTTCCAACCAGATTTCATTTAATGGTTATTTTAATAATAGTTTCACATTTTTAACATCGTTGCAGTTTTACGTTGTATTCCCTGCAGAGGAGGTGTGTGTCGGGGTGTCGGCAGGATCAGGGGAAGCTAGCGGCCCAACTTCCATGAAACTTTGTGGAAGGCTGCAGCCCGGGCCGAGAAAGAACCCATCAAACTTTAGAGCGGACACACAAATTATATTTCACTTTGGTGACGAGATATTACGAGACGGCGATGGCGGAGGTCCTTCTGGTGTCAAATGTTTTGTTGCTTCTTTTTCCTTCTCAAATAGGAAAAACTGAAACTGAAACATCTGAAAGAAGTGTGTTCAAAGAGAAGCACACACACACACACACACACACACACACACTCACACACACACTCACTCACACACACACACTCACACACACACACACTCACACACACACTCACACACATACACACACACACACTCACACACACACACACTCACACACACACTCACACACACACTCACACACACACACACACACACTCACACACACACACACACACACTCACACACACACACACACACTCACACACACACACACACACACACACACGGAGCTGTAGCGCAGGCTGCACGTCCCACAGATCACCCTTCATGCCGGGTCGACACCTGGTCCAGAGCTTAATGAGTTCAGTGCTCTGAACAAACTGATCAATACCTGTTTGGGGTTTGTTAAGAATATTGCATCAGCCTTCTGTTGCCTCGCCATCAATCAATAAGGAACAGTCAAACAAGCATCAGTCCTCACACAGACCGCCGCATGGCGCCCTAAATCTTGGATTTACACTTATCAGACTTAATTCAGAAATCCCAGACTTCATTGATTCATTGATCAAAGAGGAGGCTTCACTAATTAATACAAAGAGAGACGGAGCAACAATCATCAGAGAAGTGGAAACTACCAAAGAGAACAATCAGTCGTCTACCTTTCCTGTGCTCCCCCTGCATCCACTGCAGGTGTGAGAAGTCAGGTGTGATCTCGGGGAAGTAGTCCGGCTGCTGGTGGAAATGACTAAGAGGAAGGTCTCTGCTGCAGAACTCGCTCTTAAAAAGCGCCGGGCTGCCAGCGTACGAGCACGAGAAGTGCTGGCTGGGCGACCACGCCTGCTCCATGCAGGGCGGATGGTGCAGCGGCTGGGGCTCGCAGTATCCGTACCCGGGTGCTTCACCAGGGTACATGCAGTGTTCCCCGCCGCCCTGCATCGGGTAGCCTCCCGCCCCAGAGTGAGGCATCTCATACATGTCTGGTATGCAGTAGTTCATCACGCAGAGCGACTGTGAGGCAGCATACAAAGTTAAGGCTCAACTCTGAGACGTCTCCACAAAGAAAGATGCAGGTGCAAGAAGGAGCTTCATGTGAAGAAACAGAAGTTCCTGCTTGACCCTACTTATACAAGAGTTGCATCCACCAAGTCCACACACTACACCGAGCAACTGCCCCACCCGACACCACACGGTCGAATTGGGAAGCAGAGATTTATGACGACGAGGAGCTCTAATCTTACACTCCACAAATCCTCAATGTGCCGCAGACAGTGGGGACGTGAGATTAAGACCTTGCATATCGCACCTTCATCTAAAAACACCGGCTGCAGAACAACTCCACACAGCGAGGAAGAGTCGTGAGAAGACTTGAGTTTTAAAGCTTTTTTACGAGCGCTCTCATATCATGTAAGATTTAGTTCTCTTCACTCTGACACCGAGCCGTAAACTTTAACCTTTAACCTTCTGTATTAACCCCGGCACTGATCCTGCGGGTATTTTAAACAGAATCCTTAAACAAGCTCGCTTAGGTCAGTGCCGTACAATTATTCCTGCCAACTGTTTAGTTATGACACTAAGAAGATTTTAAGACGGGTTTTGTTTTTTCCACACACACCACGTTGACGCTTCACCATTAAGACTGTAACATGTATTTAACCCCAAGCATCACCAGCCAATGGAGAGACAGCAAACACTGAGCAGTTCACTTAAAGGAGAATAAATAAATGTTAAAGACGAAATAAAACTTTATTTAAATTCAATTCAGAGAATAACTATAAAACTAACCCGTATAGACATTTAAACACACTAACACTAGAATTGATTCTGTGACATTTTATTTTTCAGAAGATATTTTTAATCTTATTTTTCAAAATAAAATATTAGTGCTTACAAAAACAGAACGTAAATTCTGTTGTATTCTTATATACATACATATATATACATATATATACATATATATATATATATATGTATATATATATATATATATATATATATATACATATACATATATATATATATATATATATATATAATAATAATAATAATAATAATAATAATGATATAATAATAATATATATATAATATATATATATATATATATACACGTATAAACACGTGTATATATATATATATAATATATATATATATATATATATATACACGTATAAACACGTGTATATATATACACGTGTTTTCTTTATGACATATTCTAACACATTTTATACTGAAATCTTACAAAATAAAACAATTTCATAAAGAAATACTTAACAAAAAAAATCAATATTGTTTCCAGCATAACGTAAGACACGCGAGCGACACGCTGAGTGACACGCTGAGCGACACGCTGAGCGACACGCTGAGCACACATTGCCCGATCTGTTTGAGATAATACACTATCATCCTATACGCAGACATATTGATTAGACTTCCTGCTCAATAAAATGGGATAAGCCTTCTGTGACGTGTATCTGTCGGACTTATAGTAACAATGTTCCCGTTATTGTTCTACAAACGGCTTCTCACAAATGCTTCTGTATTTAATGTGAAACAAACACAAACCAACAGAATGAAAAAGATTCAGGTTTTGGATGATTCTGCAGAAACCAACTAACGTCTGGAGTTTATTGTGATTATAAGTTTATGTATTTATATGGATTCTCTTTCTCTGACACTTTAAACATTTATTTATTCTACTGGTTGTTATAAATTCTTCTGTTTGGAGACAAATCATAAAATATTTTTATATTAATGTAAAGATATATGGAAATGTTTATGAATCCATATATTCATATGTCACGGAGAAGATTTGGAAAAGAAAGAAATGTGTTGCTTTACATGTAATACAGAAAATCATATTAAAGATAATTAATAATGAATTAAAGAAATAATTATATCATATTTATTAATATATATTTATTAATTTTAAATATCAAAATATCATACATAATATTACTTATTATTATTCTAATAGCCTGTCCGTGTCATTATATTATTTTATATTCTTATAGTGTTACTCGTTTTTATTCTTATGCTGTAATTTACTTACTATTTTATTTATTTTACTACATTTATCTTATTTCTATTGTTATTCTTTTAGCCACAGGTGTCAGTATTACATCTTATAAACTCCTTTTTTTAAATGTTTTTTGTAATTAACTTTACTATTTAATTTACTTATTATTATTATCAGTATCATTATTATTATTATCATCATTATTATTATTATTATCATCATTATTATTATCATTATTATTATTATCATTATCATATCATTATATCATTATTATATTATATTATTATTATTATTATCATTATTATTATCATTATTATTATCATTATCATTATTATTATCATTATCATTATTATTATTATTATTATTATCATTATTATTATCATTATTATTATTATTTCATTATTTCATTATTATTATTATATTTCATTATATCATTATTATTATTCATTATTATTCATTATTATATTATTATTATTTACTCATTATTATTATCATTATTATTATTACATTATTATCATTTTATCATTATTATTATATCATATTATTATTATATTACATTATTATCATTATTATTATTATCATTATATTATTATTATTATCATTATTATTATCTCATTATATTATGATCATCATTATTAGTTATTATTATATTCATTATCATTATTATATTTCATTATTATTATAGTTATTATTATCATTATATTATTATTATTATTATTATTATTATTATTATCATTATTATTATTCATCATTATTATTATGATTATCATTATTATTATTATTATTATTATTATTATCATTATTATTATTATTCATTATTATTATTATTATCATTATTATTATTATTATTATCATCATTATCATTATTATTATTATTATTATTATTATTATCATTATTATTATTATCATTATTATTATTATCATTATTATTATTATTATCATTATTATTATTATTATTATTATTATTATTATTATTATTATCATTATTATTATTATTATTATCATTATTATTATTATTATCATTATTATTATTATCATTATCATTATTATCATATTATTATTATTATTATTATCATTATTATTATTATCATTATTATTATTATTATTATTACTATTATTATTATTATTATTATTATTATTATTATTATTATTATTATTATTATTATTATTATTATTATTATTATCATCACAATCAGAACATTCGTTTGTGTCTGAAATCTTCTGTGGAACTTAATTCCGAGACATTTTGAGTTTGGCGTGAGGAGCAGACGCCTGAGATCTTCTTAAGATGAACAAACACCAAAACTAAGAACCTCCTGCTGGC